>NW_027447256.1:0-34509 GCF_038048845.1 Mixophyes fleayi | reverse complement strand
TTTCATGATTCATGATTCGATTCATGATTCATGATTCATGATTCAATTCATGATTCATGATTCGATTTATGATTCATGATACATGATTCATGATTAAATTCATGATTCATGATTCATTATTCAATTCATGATTCATGATTCGATTCATAATTCATGATTCATGATTCGATTCATGATTTATGATTTATGATTCAATTCATAATTCATAATTCGATTCATAATTCATGATTCATGATTCGATTCATGATTCATGATTCATGATTTATGATTCAATTCATGATTCAATTCATGATTAATGATTCAATTCATGATTCGAGATTCATGATTCGATTCATGATTCATGATTCGATTCATGATTCATGATTCATAATTTATGATTCGATTCATGATTCATGATTCATGATTCAATTCATGATTCATGATTCAATTCATGATTCATGATTCGAATCATGATTCATGATTTATGATTCATGATTCGATTCATGATTCATGATTCATGATTCAATTCATGATTCATGATTCGATTCATGATTCATGATTCAATTCATGATTTATGATTTATAATTCAATTTATGATTCAATTCATGATTCATGATTCATTCAATTCATGATTCATGATTCAATTCATGATTCATGATTCAATTCATGATTCATGATTCAATTTTTAATTCATGATTGATGATTTATGATTCAATTTATGATTCAATTCATGATTCATGATTCATGATTCATGATTCAATTCATGATTCATGATTCAAATCATGATTCAATTCATGATTCATAATTCAATTCATGATTTATGATTCAATTCATGATTCATGATTCAATTCATGATTCATGATTCGATTCATGATTAATGATTTATGACTCGTTTCATGATTCATGATTAATTTCATGATTCGTGTTTGATTCATAATTCATGATTCGATTCATGATTCATGATTCATGATTCGATTCATGATTCATGATTCGATTCATGATTCATGATTCATGATTTAATTCATGATTCATGATTCGATTTATGATTTATGATTCAATTCATGATTCATGATTTATGATTCAATTCATGATTCAATTCATGATTCATGATTCAATTCATGATTCATGATTCAATTCAGGATTCATGATTTATGATTCGATTCATGATTCATGATTCATGATTCATGATTCAAATTATGATTCAATTCATAATTCATGATTCATTTCATGATTCGATTTATGATTCATGATTCATGATTCAATTCATGATTCATGATTCAATTCATGATTCATGATTCAATTCATGATCATGATTCGATTCATAATTCATGATTCATGATTCGATTCATGATTTATGATTCATGATTCAATTCATGATTCATCATTCGATTTATGATTCATGATTCAATTCATGATTCATGATTTATGATTCAATTCATGATTCAATTCATGATTTATGATTCAATTCATGATTCGAGATTCATGATTCGATTCATGATTCATGATTCATGATTCGATTCATGATTCATGATTCGATTCATGATTCACGATTCATAATTTATGATTCAATTCATGATTCATGATTCATGATTCAATTCATGATTCATGATTCAATTCATGATTCATGATTCGATTCATGATTCATGATTCATGATTCATGATTCGATTCATGATTCTAGATTCATGATTCAATTCATGATTCATGATTCGATTCATGATTCATGATTCAATTCATGATTTATGATTTATGATTCAATTTATGATTCAATTCATGATTCATGATTCAATTCATGATTCATGATTCGATTCATGATTCATGATTCAATTCATGATTTATGATTCATTATTTAATTCATGATTTATGATTTATGATTCAATTTATGATTCAATTCATGATTCATGATTCATGATTCGATTCATGATTAATGATTCAATTCATGATTTATTATTTATGATTCAATTTATGATTCAATTCATGATTCATGATTCAATTCATGATTCATGAATCAATTCATGATTCATGATTCAGGATTCGATTCATGATTCATGATTCAATTCATGATTCATGATTCATGATTCAATTCATGATTCATGATTCATGATTCAATTCATGATTCATGATTCATGATTCGATTCATGATTCATGATTCATGATTCGATTCATGATTCATGATTCGATTCATGATATATAATTCATGATTCATGATTCATGATTCAATTCATGATTTATGATTTATGATTCAATTTATGATTCAATTCATGATTCAATTCATGATTCATGATTCATGATTCGATTCATGATTCATGATTCATGATTCAATTCATGATTCATGATTCGATTTATGATTCATGATACATGATTCATGATTAAATTCATGATTCATGATTCATTATTCAATTCATGATTCATGATTCGATTCATAATTCATGATTCATGATTCGATTCATGATTTATGATTTATGATTCAATTCATAATTCATAATTCGATTCATAATTCATGATTCATGATTCGATTCATGATTCATGATTCATGATTTATGATTCAATTCATGATTCAATTCATGATTAATGATTCAATTCATGATTCGAGATTCATGATTCGATTCATGATTCATGATTCGATTCATGATTCATGATTCATAATTTATGATTCGATTCATGATTCATGATTCATGATTCAATTCATGATTCATGATTCAATTCATGATTCATGATTCGAATCATGATTCATGATTTATGATTCATGATTCGATCATGATTCATGATTCATGATTCAATTCATGATTCATGATTCGATTCATGATTCATGATTCAATTCATGATTTATGATTTATAATTCAATTTATGATTCAATTCATGATTCATGATTCATTCAATTCATGATTCATGATTCAATTCATGATTCATGATTCAATTCATGATTCATGATTCAATTTTTAATTCATGATTGATGATTTATGATTCAATTTATGATTCAATTCATGATTCATGATTCATGATTCGATTCATGATTCATGATTCAATTTATGATTTATTATTTATGATTCAATTTATGATTTAATTCATGATTCATGATTCAATTCATGATTCATGATTCAGGATTCGATTCATGATTCATGATTCAATTCATGATTCATGATTCATTTCATGATTCATGATTCATGATTCATGATTCATAATTCAATTCATGATTCATGATTCAATTCATGATTCAATTCATGATTCATTTCATGATTCATGATTCATGATTCATGATTCATGATTCATGATTCAATTCATGATTCATGATTCGATTCATGATTCATGATTCAATTCATGATTCATGATTTATGATTCAATTCATGATTCAATTCATGATTCATTTCATGATTCATAATTCAATTCATGATTCATGATTCATGATTCGATTCATAATTCATGATTCATGATTCAATTCATGATTTATGATTCGATTCATGATTCATAATTCATGATTCATGATTTATGATTCAATTCATGATTTATGATTTATGATTCAATTTATAAATTAATTCATGATTCATTATTCAATTCATGATTCATGATTCATGATTCGATTCATGATTCATGATTCAATTGATGATTCATGATTCATTATTTAATTCATGATTCATGATTCGATTCATGATTCATGATTCAATTCATGATTCATGATTCATGATTCAATTCATGATTCATGATTTGATTCATGATTCCTATTCATGATTCATGATTCAATTCATAATTCATGATTCGATTCATGATTCGTGATTCATGATTCATGATTCATGATTCATGATTCAATTCATGATTCATGATTCGATTCATGATTCATGATTCAATTCATGATTCATGATTTATGATTTAATTCATGATTCAATTCATGATTCATGATTCAATTCATGATTCATGATTCATGATTCGATTCATGATTCAATTCATGATTCATGATTTAATTCATGATTCATGATTTGATTCATGATTCATGATTCAATTCATGATTCATTTCGTAATTCATGATTCAATTCATGATTCATGATTCAATTCATGATTCATTTCATGATTCATGATTCAATTCATGATTCATGATTCATGATTCAATTCATGATTCATGATTTGATTCATGATTCATGATTCAATTCATGATTCATTTCATGATTCATGATTCAATTCATGATTCATTTCATGATTCATGATTCAATTCATGATTCATGATTCATGATTCAATTCATGATTCATTTCATGATTCATGATTCAATTCTTGATACATGATTCATGATTCAATTCATGATTCATTTCATGATTCATGATTCGTTTCATGTTTTATGATTTAATTCATGATTAATGATTCATGATGCAATTCATGATTCATGATGCAATTCATGATTCATGATTTAAATTCATGATTCATGATTCAATTCATGTTTCATGATTCGATTCATGATTCATGATTCAATTCATGATTCATGATTCATGATTCAATTCATGATTTATGATTCGATTCATGATTCATGATTCATGATTCGATTCATGATTCATGATTCAATTAATGATTCATGATTCGATTTATGATTCATGATTCAATTCATGATTCATGATTTATGATTCAATTCATGATTCAATTCATGATTCATGATTCAATTCATGATTCTAGATTCATGATTTGATTCATGATTCATGATTCAATTCATGATTCATGATTCATGATTCATTTCATGATTCAATTCATGATTCATGATTCATGATTCATGATTCAATTCATGATTCATGATTCAAATCATGATTCAATTCATGATTCATAATTCAATTCATGATTTATGATTCAATTCATGATTCATGATTCAATTCATGATTCATGATTCGATTCATGATTAATGATTTATGATTCATTTCATGATTCATGATTCATTTCATGATTCGTGTTTTGATTCATAATTCATGATTCAATTCATGATTCATGATTCAATTCATGATTTATGATTCAATTCAGGATTCATGATTCATGATTCGATTCATGATTCATGATTCGATTCATGATTCATGATTCATGATTCGATTCATGATTCATGATTCATGATTCGATTCATGATTCATGATTCATGATTTAATTCATGATTCATGATTCGATTTATGATTTATGATTCAATTCATGATTCATGATTTATGATTCAATTCATGATTCAATTCATGATTCATGATTCAATTCATGATTCATGATTCAATTCAGGATTCATGATTTATGATTCGATTCATGATTCATGATTCATGATTCATGATTCAAATTATGATTCAATTCATAATTCATGATTCATTTCATGATTCGATTTATGATTCATGATTCATGATTCAATTCATGATTCATGATTCAATTCATGATTCATGATTCAATTCATGATTCATGATTCAATTCATGATTCATGATTCGATTCATAATTCATGATTCATGATTCGATTCATGATTTATGATTCATGATTCAATTCATGATTCATCATTCGATTTATGATTCATGATTCAATTCATGATTCATGATTTATGATTCAATTCATGATTCAATTCATGATTTATGATTCAATTCATGATTCGAGATTCATGATTCGATTCATGATTCATGATTCATGATTCGATTCATGATTCATGATTCGATTCATGATTCACGATTCATAATTTATGATTCAATTCATGATTCATGATTCATGATTCAATTCATGATTCATGATTCAATTCATGATTCATGATTCAATTCATGATTCATGATTCATGATTCATGATTCGATTCATGATTCTAGATTCATGATTCAATTCATGATTCATGATTCGATTCATGATTCATGATTCAATTCATGATTTATGATTTATGATTCAATTTATGATTCAATTCATGATTCATGATTCAATTCATGATTCATGATTCGATTCATGATTCATGATTCAATTCATGATTTATGATTCATTATTTAATTCATGATTTATGATTTATGATTCAATTTATGATTCAATTCATGATTCATGATTCATGATTCGATTCATGATTAATGATTCAATTCATGATTTATTATTTATGATTCAATTTATGATTCAATTCATGATTCATGATTCAATTCATGATTCATGAATCAATTCATGATTCATGATTCAGGATTCGATTCATGATTCATGATTCAATTCATGATTCATGATTCATGATTCAATTCATGATTCATGATTCATGATTCATGATTCAATTTATGATTCATGATTCAATTCATGATTCATGATTCGATTCATGATTCATGATTCATGATTCAATTCATGAATTATGATTCGATTCATGATTCATGATTCAATTCATGATTCATGATTCATGATTCATGATTCAATTTATGATTCATGATTCAATTCATGATTCATGATTCGATTCATGATTCATGATTCATGATTCAATTCATGAATTATGATTCGATTCATGATTCATGATTCAATTCATGATTCATGATTTATGATTCAATTCATGATTCAATTCATGATTCATTTCATGATTCATGATTCGATTCATGATTCATGATTCATGAATCGATTCATGATTCATGATTCGATTCATGATTCATGATTCATGATTCATGATTCATGATTCATGATTCAATTCATGATTCATGATTCAATTCATGATTCATGATTCATGATTCATGATTCGATTCATGATTCATGATTCGATTCATGATTCATGATTCGATTCATGATTCATAATTCATGATTCATGATTCATGATTCGATTCATGATTCATGATTCGATTCATGATTAATAATTCATGATTCATGATTCATGATTCATGATTCAATTCATGATTTATGATTTATGATTCAATTTATGATTCAATTCATGATTCAATTCATGATTCATGATTCATGATTCGATTCATGATTCATGATTCATGATTCGATTCATGATTCATGATTCGATTCATGATTCATGATTCATGATTCATGATTCAATTCATGATTCATGATTCATGATTCAATTCATGATTCATGATTCGATTCATAATTCATGATTCATGATTCGATTCATGATTTCTGATTCATGATTCAATTCATGATTCATAATTCGATTCATAATTCATGATTCATGATTCGATTCATGATTCATGATTCGATTCATGATTCAATTCATGATTATTGATTCAATTCATGATTCGAGATTCATGATTCGATTCATGATTCATGATTCATGATTCGATTCATGATTCATGATTCGATTCATGATTCATGATTCATAATTTATGATTCGATTCATGATTCATGATTCATGATTCATGATTCAATTCATGATTCATGATTCAATTCATGATTCATGATTCGATTCATGATTCATGATTCATGATTCATGATTCGATTCATGATTCATGATTCATGATTCAATTCATGATTCATGATTCGATTCATGATTCATGATTCAATTCATGATTTATGATTTATAATTCAATTTATGATTCAATTCATGATTCATGATTCAATTCATGATTCATGATTCGATTCATGATTCATGATTCAATTCATGATTCATGATTCATTATTTAATTCATGATTTATGATTTATGATTCAATTTATGATTCAATTCATGATTCATGATTCATGATTCGATTCATGATTTATGATTCAATTCATGATTTATTATTTATGATTCAATTTATGATTCAATTCATGATTCATGATTCAATTCATGATTCATGATTCAGGATTCGATTCATGATTCATGATTCAATTCATGATTCATGATTCATGATTCAATTCATGATTCATGATTCATGATTTAATTCATGATTCATGATTCATGATTCATGATTCAATTCATGATTCATGATTCAATTCATGATTCATGATTCGATTCATGATTCATGATTCATGATTCATGATTCATGATTTATGATTCAATTCATGATTCATGATTCGATTCATGATCCATGATTCAATTCATGATTCATGATTTATGATTGAATTCATGATTCAATTCGTGATTCATTTCATGATTCATGATTCGATTCATGATTCATGATTCATGATTCATGATTCATGATTCATAATTCAATTCATGATTCATGATTCATGATTCGATTCATGATTCATTATTCATGATTCAATTCATGATTTATGATTCGATTCATGATTCATAATTCATGATTCATGATTTATGATTCAATTCATGATTTATGATTTATGATTCAATTTATGAATTAATTCATGATTCATGATTCAATTCATGATTCATGATTCATGATTCGATTCATGATTCATGATTCAATTAATGATTCATGATTCATTATTTAATTCATGATTCATGATTCGATTCATGATTCAATTCATGATTCATGATTCATGATTCAATTCATGATTCATGATTCATGATTCATGATTCATGATTCTATTCATGATTCATGATTCAATTCATGATTCATGATTCGATTCATGATTCATGATTCATGATTCATGATTCAATTCATGATTCATGATTCGATTCTTGATTCATGATTCAATTCATGATTCATGATTTATGATTTAATTCATGATTCAATTGATGATTTATGATTCAATTCATGATTCATGATTCATGATTCGATTCATGATTCATGATTCAATTCATGATTCATGATTTAATTCATGATTCATGATTTGATTCATGATTTGATTCATGATTCATGATTTGATTCATGATTTGATTCATGATTCATGATTCAATTCATGATTCATTTCATGATTCAAGATTAAATTCATGATTCATTTCATGATTCATGATTCAATTCATGATTCATGATTAATGATTCAATTCATGATTCATTTCATGATTCTTGATTCAATTCATGATTCATGATTCAATTCATGATTCATGATTTAATTCATGATTCATGATTCATGATTCAATTCATGATTCATTTCATGATTCAATTCATGATTCATTTCATGATTCATGATTCATTTCATGATTCATGATTTAATTCATGATTAATGATTCATGATGCAATTCATGATTCATGATGCAATTCATTATTCATGATTCAATTCATTATTCATGATTCAATTCATGATTCATGATTCAATTCATGTTTCATGATTCGATTCATGATTCATGATTCAATTCATGATTCATGATTCATGATTCAATTCATGATTTATGATTCGATTCATGATTCATGATTCAATTCATGATTCATGATTTAATTCATGATTCATGATTTGAATAATGATTCATGATTTGATTCATGATTTGATTCATGATTCATGATTCAATTCATGATTCATGATTCAATTCATGATTCATTTCATGATTCATGATTAAATTCATGATTCCTTTCATGATTCATGATTCAATTCATGATTCATGATTCATGATTCAATTCATGATTCATTTCATGATTCTTGATTCAATTCATGATTCATGATTCAATTCATGATTCATGATTCAATTCATGATTCATTTCATGATTCATGATTTAATTCATGATTCATGATTCATGATTCAATTCATGATTCATTTCATGATTCATGATTCATTTCATGATTCATGATTTAATTCATGATTAATGATTCATGATGCAATTCATGATTCATGATGCAATTCATGATTCATGATTCAATTCATGATTCATGATTCAATTAATGATTCATGATTCGATTTATGATTCATGATTCAATTCATGATTCATGATTTATGATTCAATTCATGATTCAATTCATGATTCATGATTCAATTCATGATTCATGATTCAATTCATGATTCGAGATTCATGATTTGATTCATGATTCATGATTCAATTCATGATTCATGATTCGATTCATGATTCATGATTCAATTCATGATTTATGATTTATGATTCAATTTATGATTCAATTCATGATTCATGATTCAATTCATGATTCATGATTCGATTCATGATTCATGATTCGATTCATGATTCATGATTCAATTCATGATTCATGATTCAATTCATGATTCAATTCATGATTCATGATTCAATTCAAGATTCGAGATTCATGATTCGATTCATGATTCATGATTCATGATTCGATTCATGATTCATGATTCGATTCATGATTCATAATTTATGATTCAATTCATGATTCATGATTCATGATTCATGATTCAATTCATGATTCATGATTCAATTCATGATTCATGATTCGATTCATGATTCATGATTCATGATTCGATTCATGATTAATGATTCAATTCATGATTCATGATTCGATTCATGATTCATGATTCAATTCATGATTTATGATTTATGATTCAATTTATGATTCAATTCATGATTCATGATTCATGATTCGATTCATGATTCATGATTCAATTCATGATTTATTATTTATGATTCAATTTATGATTCAATTCATGATTCATGATTCAATTCATGGTTCATGATTCGATTCATGATTCATGATTCATGATTCATGAATTATGATTCAATTCATGAATTATGATTCGATTCATGATTCATGATTCAATTCATGATTCATGATTTATGATTCAATTCATGATTCAATTCATGATTCATTTCATGATTCATGATTCGATTCATGATTCATGATTCATGAATCGATTCATGATTCATGATTCATGATTCATGATTCAATTCATGATTCATGATTCATGATTCGATTCATGATTCATGATTCATGATTCAATTCATGATTCATGATTCGATTCATGATTCATGATTCGATTCATGATTTACGATTCATGATTCAATTCATGATTCATAATTCGATTCATAATTCATGATTCATGATTCGATTCATGATTCATGATTTATGATTCAATTCATGATTCAATTTATGATTAATGATGCAATTCATGATTCGAGATTCATGATTCGATTCATGATTCATGATTCGATTCATGATTCATGATTCAATTCATGATTCATGATTCATGATTCGATTCATGATTCATGATTCATAATTTATGATTCGATTCATGATTCATGATTCATGATTCAATTCATGATTCATGATTCAATTCATGATTGATGATTCGATTTATGATTCATGATTCATGATTCGATTCATGATTCATGATTCATGATTCGATTCATGATTCATGATTCATGATTCAATTCATGATTCATGATTTAATTCATGATTCATGATTCAATTCATGATTTATGATTTATGATTCAATTTATGATTCATGATTCGATTCATGATTCATGATTCAATTCATGATTCATGAATCATTATTTAATTCATGATTTATGATTTATGATTCAATTTATGATTCAATTCATGATTCATGATTCGATTCATGATTCATGATTCATGATTCATGATTCATGATTCATGATTCAATTCATGATTCATGATTCAATTCATGATTCATGATTCATGATTCATGATTCATGATTCGATTCATGATTCATGATTCGATTCATGATTCATGATTCGATTCATGATTCATAATTCATGATTCATGATTCATGATTCGATTCATGATTCATGATTCGATTCATGATTAATAATTCATGATTCATGATTCATGATTCATGATTCAATTCATGATTTATGATTTATGATTCAATTTATGATTCAATTCATGATTCAATTCATGATTCATGATTCATGATTCGATTCATGATTCATGATTCATGATTCGATTCATGATTCATGATTCGATTAATGATTCATGATTCATGATTCATGATTCAATTCATGATTCATGATTCATGATTCAATTCATGATTCATGATTCGATTCATAATTCATGATTCATGATTCGATTCATGATTTATGATTCATGATTCAATTCATGATTCATAATTCGATTCATAATTCATGATTCATGATTCGATTCATGATTCATGATTCGATTCATGATTCAATTCATGATTATTGATTCAATTCATGATTCGAGATTCATGATTCGATTCATGATTCATGATTCATGATTCGATTCATGATTCATGATTCGATTCATGATTCATGATTCATAATTTATGATTCGATTCATGATTCATGATTCATGATTCATGATTCAATTCATGATTCATGATTCAATTCATGATTCATGATTCGATTCATGATTCATGATTCATGATTCATGATTCGATTCATGATTCATGATTCATGATTCAATTCATGATTCATGATTCGATTCATGATTCATGATTCAATTCATGATTTATGATTTATAATTCAATTTATGATTCAATTCATGATTCATGATTCAATTCATGATTCATGATTCGATTCATGATTCATGATTCAATTCATGATTCATGATTCATTATTTAATTCATGATTTATGATTTATGATTCAATTTATGATTCAATTCATGATTCATGATTCATGATTCGATTCATGATTTATGATTCAATTCATGATTTATTATTTATGATTCAATTTATGATTCAATTCATGATTCATGATTCAATTCATGATTCATGATTCAGGATTCGATTCATGATTCATGATTCAATTCATGATTCATGATTCATGATTCAATTCATGATTCATGATTCATGATTTAATTCATGATTCATGATTCATGATTTAATTCATGATTCATGATTCATGATTCATGATTCAATTCATGATTCATGATTCAATTTATGATTCATGATTCGATTCATGATTCATGATTCATGATTCATGATTCATGATTCATGATTCAATTCATGATTCATGATTCGATTCATGATCCATGATTCAATTCATGATTCATGATTTATGATTCAATTCATGATTCAATTCGTGATTCATTTCATGATTCATGATTCGATTCATGATTCATGATTCATGATTCATGATTCATGATTCATAATTCAATTCATGATTCATGATTCATGATTCGATTCATGATTCATTATTCACGATTCAATTCATGATTTATGATTCGATTCATGATTCATAATTCATGATTCATGATTTATGATTCAATTCATGATTTATGATTTATGATTCAATTTATGAATTAATTCATGATTCATGATTCAATTCATGATTCATGATTCATGATTCGATTCATGATTCATGATTCAATTAATGATTCATGATTCATTATTTAATTCATGATTCATGATTCGATTCATGATTCAATTCATGATTCATGATTCATGATTCAATTCATGATTCATGATTCATGATTCATGATTCATGATTCTATTCATGATTCATGATTCAATTCATGATTCATGATTCGATTCATGATTCATGATTCATGATTCATGATTCAATTCATGATTCATGATTCGATTCTTGATTCATGATTCAATTCATGATTCATGATTTATGATTTAATTCATGATTCAATTGATGATTTATGATTCAATTCATGATTCATGATTCGATTCATGATTCATGATTCAATTCATGATTCATGATTTAATTCATGATTCATGATTTGATTCATGATTTGATTCATGATTCATGATTTGATTCATGATTTGATTCATGATTCATGATTCAATTCATGATTCATTTCATGATTCAAGATTAAATTCATGATTCATTTCATGATTCATGATTCAATTCATGATTCATGATTAATGATTCAATTCATGATTCATTTCATGATTCTTGATTCAATTCATGATTCATGATTCAATTCATGATTCATGATTTAATTCATGATTCATGATTCATGATTCAATTCATGATTCATTTCATGATTCAATTCATGATTCATTTCATGATTCATGATTCATTTTATGATTCATGATTTAATTCATGATTAATGATTCATGATGCAATTCATGATTCATGATGCAATTCATTATTCATGATTCAATTCATTATTCATGATTCAATTCATGATTCATGATTCAATTCATGTTTCATGATTCGATTCATGATTCATGATTCAATTCATGATTCATGATTCATGATTCAATTCATGATTTATGATTCGATTCATGATTCATGATTCAATTCATGATTCATGATTTAATTCATGATTCATGATTTGATTCATGATTCATGATTTGATTCATGATTTGATTCATGATTCATGATTCAATTCATGATTCATGATTCAATTCATGATTCATTTCATGATTCATGATTAAATTCATGATTCCTTTCATGATTCATGATTCAATTCATGATTCATGATTCATGATTCAATTCATGATTCATTTCATGATTCTTGATTCAATTCATGATTCATGATTCAATTCATGATTCATGATTCAATTCATGATTCATTTCATGATTCATGATTTAATTCATGATTCATGATTCATGATTCAATTCATGATTCATTTCATGATTCATGATTCATTTCATGATTCATGATTTAATTCATGATTAATGATTCATGATGCAATTCATGATTCATGATGCAATTCATGATTCATGATTCAATTCATGATTCATGATTCAATTAATGATTCATGATTCGATTTATGATTCATGATTCAATTCATGATTCATGATTTATGATTCAATTCATGATTCAATTCATGATTCATGATTCAATTCATGATTCGAGATTCATGATTTGATTCATGATTCATGATTCAATTCATGATTCATGATTCGATTCATGATTCATGATTCAATTCATGATTTATGATTTATGATTCAATTTATGATTCAATTCATGATTCATGATTCAATTCATGATTCATGATTCGATTCATGATTCATGATTCGATTCATGATTCATGATTCAATTCATGATTCATGATTCAATTCATGATTCAATTCATGATTCATGATTCAATTCAAGATTCGAGATTCATGATTCGATTCATGATTCATGATTCATGATTCGATTCATGATTCATGATTCGATTCATGATTCATAATTTATGATTCAATTCATGATTCATGATTCATGATTCATGATTCAATTCATGATTCATGATTCAATTCATGATTCATGATTCGATTCATGATTCATGATTCATGATTCGATTCATGATTAATGATTCAATTCATGATTCATGATTCGATTCATGATTCATGATTCAATTCATGATTTATGATTCATGATTCGATTCATGATTCATGATTCAATTCATGATTTATTATTTATGATTCAATTTATGATTCAATTCATGATTCATGATTCAATTCATAGATTCATGATTCAGGATTCGATTCATGATTCATGATTCAATTCATGATTCATGATTCATGATTCGATTCATGATTCATGATTCATGATTCGATTCATGATTCATGATTCAATTCATGATTTATTATTTATGATTCAATTTATGATTCAATTCATGATTCATGATTCAATTCATGATTCATGATTCAGGATTCGATTCATGATTCATGATTCAATTCATGATTCATGATTCATGATTCGATTCATGATTCATGATTCATGATTCATGATTCATGATTCAATTCATGATTCATGATTCAATTCATGGTTCATGATTCGATTCATGATTCATGATTCATGATTCATGAATTATGATTCAATTCATGAATTATGATTCGATTCATGATTCATGATTCAATTCAAGATTCATGATTTATGATTCAATTCATGATTCAATTCATGATTCATTTCATGATTCATGATTCGATTCATGATTCATGATTCATGAATCGATTCATGATTCATGATTCATGATTCATGATTCAATTCATGATTCATGATTCATGATTCGATTCATGATTCATGATTCATGATTCAATTCATGATTCATGATTCGATTCATGATTCATGATTCGATTCATGATTTACGATTCATGATTCAATTCATGATTCATAATTCGATTCATAATTCATGATTCATGATTCGATTCATGATTCATGATTTATGATTTAATTCATGATTCAATTTATGATTAATGATGCAATTCATGATTCGAGATTCATGATTCGATTCATGATTCATGATTCGATTCATGATTCATGATTCAATTCATGATTCATGATTCATGATTCGATTCATGATTCATGATTCAATTCATGATTCATGATTCGATTTATGATTCATGATTCATGATTCGATTCATGATTCATGATTCATGATTCGATTCATGATTCATGATTCATGATTCAATTCATGATTCATGATTTAATTCATGATTCATGATTCAATTCATGATTTATGATTTATGATTCAATTTATGATTCATGATTCGATTCATGATTCATGATTCAATTCATGATTCATGAATCATTATTTAATTCATGATTTATGATTTATGATTCAATTTATGATTCAATTCATGATTCATGATTCGATTCATGATTCATGATTCAATTCATGATTTATTATTTATGATTCAATTTATGATTCAATTCATGATTCATGATTTAATTCATGATTCATGATTGGATTCATGATTCATGATTTGATTCATGATTCATGATTCAATTCATGATTCATTTCATGATTCATGATTCAATTCATGATTCATTTCATGATTCATGATTCAATTCATGATTCATGATTCATGATTCAATTCATGATTCATTTCATGATTCTTGATTCAATTCATGATTCATGATTCAATTCATGATTCATTTCATGATTCATGATTTATGATTTATGATTCGATTCATGATTCATGATTCAATTAATGATTCATGATTCGATTTATGATTCATGATTCAATTCATGATTCATGATTTATGATTCAATTCATGATTCAATTCATGATTCATGATTCATGATTCAATTCATGATTCATGATTCAAATCATGATTCAATTCATGATTCATAATTCAATTCATGATTTATGATTCAATTCATGATTCATGATTAAATTCATGATTCATGATTCGATTCATGATTAATGATTTATGATTCGTTTCATGATTCATGATTCATTTCATGATTCGTGTTTCGATTCATAATTCATGATTCAATTCATGATTCATGATTCAATTCATGATTCATGATTCGATTCATTATTCATGATTCATGATTCGATTCATGATTCTTGATTCATTTCATGATTCATGATTCATGATTCAAATCATGATTCATGTTTCGATTCATAATTCATGATTTGATTCATGATTCATGATTCGATTTATGATTCAATTCATGATTCATGATTCAATTCATGATTTATGATTCATGATTCAATTCATGATTCATGATTAATGATTCATGATTCAATTCATGATTCATGATTCAATTCATGATTCATGATTCGATTTATGATTCATGATTCATGAATCAATTCATGATTCATGATTCGATTCATTATTCATGATTCAATTCATGATTCATGATTTATGATTCAATTCATGATTCAATTTATGATTCATGATTCAATTCATGATTCATGATTCATGATTCGATTCATGATTCATTAATCAATTCATGATTCATGATTTGATTCATGATTTATGATTCAATTAATGAATCAAGATTTATGATTCATGATTCAATTCATGATTCATTTCATGATTCATGATTCAATTCATGATTCATGATTTAATTCATGATTCATGATTTATGATTCAATTCATGAATCATGATTCATGATTCAATTCATTAATCATGATTCATGATTCATGATTTAATTCATGATTCATTTCATGATTCATGATTCAATTCATGATTCATGATTTATGATTCAAATCATGATTCATGATTCATTATTTAATTCATGATTCATAATTCGATTCATGATTCATGATTCAATTCATGATTCATTATTCAATTCATGATTCATGATTCATGATTCAATTCATGATTCATGATTCATGATTCAATTCATGATTCATGATTCGATTCATAATTCATAATTCATTATTCGATTTATGATTCATGATTCATGTTTCATGATTCAATTCATGATTCATGATTCAATTCATGATTCATGATTCGATTCATGATTCATGATTCAATTCATGATTCATGATTCATTATTTAATTCATGATTTATGATTTATGATTCAATTTATGATTCAATTCATGATTCATGATTCATGATTCGATTCATGATTCATGATTCAATTCATGATTTATTATTTATGATTCAATTTATGATTCAATTCATGATTCATGATTCAATTCATGATTCATGATTTAGGATTCGATTCATGATTCATGATTCAATTCATGATTCATGATACATGATTCGATTCATGATTCATGATTCAATTCATGATTCATGATTCATGATTCAATTCATGATTCATGATTCAATTCATGATTCATGATTCATGATTTGATTCATGATTCATGATTCAATTCATGATTCATTTCATGATTCATGATTCAATTCATGATTCATTTCATGATTCATGATTCAATTCATGATTCATGATTCATGATTCAATTCATGATTCATTTCATGATTCTTGATTCAATTCATGATTCATGATTCAATTCATGATTCATTTCATGATTCATGATTTAATTCATGATTCATGATTCATGATTCAATTCATGATTCATTTCATGATTCATGATTCATTTCATGATTCATGATTCATTTCATGATTCATGATGCAATTCATGATTCATGATTCAATTTATGATTCATGATTCAATTCATGTTTCATGATTTAATTCATGATTCATGATTCATGATTCAATTCATGATTTATGATTTGATTCATGATTCATGATTCATGATTCGATTCATGATTCATGATTCAATTAATGATTCATGATTCGATTTATGATTCATGATTCAATTCATGATTCATGATTTATGATTCAATTCATGATTCAATTCATGATTCATGATTCAATTCATGATTCAAGATTCATGATTTGATTCATGATTCATGATTCAATTCATGATTCATGATTCATTTCATGATTCAATTCATGATTCATGATGCATGATTCATGATTCAATTCATGATTCATGATTCAAATCATGATTCAATTCATGATTTATAATTCAATTCATGATTTATGATTCAATTCATGATTCATGATTAAATTCATGATTCATGATTCGATTCATGATTAATGATTTATGATTCGTTTCATGATTCATGATTCATTTCATGATTCGTGTTTTGATTAATAATTCATGATTCAATTCATGATTCATGATTCAATTCATGATTCATGATTCGATTCATTATTCATGATTCATGATTCATGATTCGATTCATGATTCTTGATTCATTTCATGATTCATGATTCATGATTCAAATCATGATTCATGTTTCGATTTATAATTCATGATTCGATTCATGATTCGATTCATGATTCATGATTCGATTCATGATTCATGATTCATGATTCACGATTCATTTCATGATTCATGATTCGATTCATGATTCATGATTCAATTCATGATTTATGATTCAATTTATGATTCAATTCATGATTCATGATTTAATTCATGATTCATGATTCATGATTCAATTCATGATTCATTTCATGATTCATGATGCAATTCATGATTCATGATTCAATTTATGATTCATGATTCAATTCATGTTTCATGATTCGATTCATGATTCATGGTTCAATTCATGATTCATGATTCATGATTCAATTCATGATTTATGATTTGATTCATGATTCATGATTCATGATTCGATTCATGATTCATGATTTAATTAATGATTCATGATTCGATTTATGATTCATGATTCAATTCATGATTCATGATTTATGATTCAATTCATGATTCAATTCATGATTCATGATCCAATTATGATTCAAGATTCATGATTTTATTCATGATTCATGATTCGATTCATGATTCATGATTCATGATTCACGATTCATGATTTGATTCATGATTCAATTCATGATTTATGATTTATGATTCAATTTATGATTCAATTCATGATTCATGATTCAATTCATGATTCATAATTCATGATTCAATTCATGATTCATTAATCAATTCATGATTCATGATTTGATTCATGATTCATGATTCAATTCATGATTCATTTCATGATTCATGATTCATGATTCATGATTCAATTCATGATTCATGATTTATGATTCAATTCATGATTCATGATTCATGATTCATGATTCAATTCATGATTCATGATTCATGATTCAATTCATGATTTATTTCATGATTCATGATTCAATTCATGATTCATGATTTATGATTCAAATTATGATTCATGATTCATTATTTAATTCATGATTCATGATTCGATTCATGATTCATGATTCAATTCTTGATTCAAGATTCATGATTCAATTCATGATTCATGATTCAATTCATGATTCATGATTCATGATTCATTTCATGATTCATGATTCATGATTCAATTCATGATTCATGATTCAATTCATGATTCAGGATTCAATTCATGATTCATGATTCAATTCATGATTCATGATTCATGATTTGATTCATGATTCATGATTCAATTCATGATTCATTTCATGATTCATGATTCAATTCATGATTCATTTCATGATTCATGATTCAATTCATGATTCATGATTCAATTCATGATTCATTTCATGATTCTTGATTCAATTCATGATTCATGATTCAATTCATGATTCATTTCATGATTCATGATTTAATTCATGATTCATGATTCATGATTCAATTCATGATTCATTTCATGATTCATGATTCATTACATGATTCATGATGCAATTCATGATTCATGATTCAATTTATGATTCATGATTCAATTCATGTTTCATGATTCGATTCATGATTCATGATTCAATTCATGATTCATGATTCATGATTCAATTCATGATTTATGATTTGATTCATGATTCATGATTCATTATTCGATTCATGATTCATGATTCAATTAATGATTCATGATTCGATTTATGATTCATGATTCAATTCATGATTCAAGATTCATGATTTGATTCATGATTCATGATTCAATTCATGATTCATGATTCATGATTCATTTCATGATTCAATTCATGATTCATGATTCATGATTCATGATTCAATTCATGATTCATGATTCAAATCATGATTCAATTCATGATTCATAATTCAATTCATGATTTATGATTCAATTCATGATTCATGATTAAATTCATGATTCATGATTCGATTCATGATTAATGATTTATGATTCGTTTCATGATTCATGATTCATTTCATGATTCGTGTTTTGATTCATAATTCATGATTCAATTCATGATTCATGATTCAATTCATGATTCATGATTCGATTCATTATTCATGATTCATGATTCATGATTCGATTCATGATTCTTGATTCATTTCATGATTCATGATTCATGATTCAAATCATGATTCATGTTTCGATTCATAATTCATGATTCGATTCATGATTCATGATTCGATTCATGATTCATGATTCGATTCATGATTCATGATTCATGATTCACGATTCAATTCATGATTCATGATTCGATTCATGATTCATGATTCAATTCATGATTTATGATTTATGATTCAATTTATGATTCAATTCATGATTCATGATTCAATTCATGATTCATGATTCATGATTCAATTCATGATTCATGATTAATGATTCATGATTCAATTCATGATTCATGATTCAATTCATGATTCATGATTCGATTTATGATTCATGATTCATGATTCATGATTCAATTCATGATTCATGATTCGATTCATGATTCATGATTCAATTCATGATTCATGATTTATGATTCAATTCATGATTCATGATTCAAATCATGATTCAATTCATGATTCATAATTCAATTCATGATTTATGATTCAATTCATGATTCATGAGTTATGATTGAATTCATGAATCATGATTCATGATTCATGATTCAATTCATGATTCATGATTCAATTCATGATTCATGATTCATGATTCATAATTCAATTCATGATTTATGATTCAATTCATGATTCATGATTAAATTCATGATTCATGATTCGATTCATGATTAATGATTTATGATTCGTTTCATGATTCATGATTCATTTCATGATTCGTGTTTCGATTCATAATTCATGATTCAATTCATGATTCATGATTCAATTCATGATTCATGATTCAATTCATGTTTCATGATTCAATTCATGATTCATGATTCAATTGATGATTTATGATTCAATTTATGATTCAATTCATGATTCATGATTCAATTCATGATTCATGATTCGATTCATGATTCATGATTCAATTCATGATTCATGATTCATTATTTAATTCATGATTTATGATTTATGATTCAATTTATGATTCAATTCATGATTCATGATTCATGATTCGATTCATGATTCATGATTCAATTCATGATTTATTATTTATGATTCAATTTATGATTCAATTCATGATTCATGATTCAATTCATGATTCATGATTTAGGATTCGATTCATGATTCATGATTCAATTCATGATTCATGATACATGATTCGATTCATGATTCATGATTCAATTCATGATTCATGATTGATGATTTAAATTATGATTCATGATTCATTATTTAATTCATGATTCATGATTCGATTCATGATTCATGATTCAATTATTGATTCATGATTCAATTCATGATTCATGATTCAATTCATGATTCATGATTCATGATTCAATTCATGATTCATGATTCAATTCATGATTCATGATTTGATTCATGATTCATGATTCAATTCATGATTCATTTCATGATTCATGATTCAATTCATGATTCATTTCATGATTCATGATTCAATTCATGATTCATGATTCATGATTCAATTCATGATTCATTTCATGATTCTTGATTCAATTCATGATTCATGATTCAATTCATGATTCATTTCATGATTCATGATTTAATTCATGATTCATGATTCATGATTCAATTCATGATTCATTTCATGATTCATGATTCATTTCATGATTCATGATTCATTTCATGATTCATGATGCAATTCATGATTCATGATTCAATTTATGATTCATGATTCAATTCATGTTTCATGATTTAATTCATGATTCATGATTCAATTCATGATTTATGATTTGATTCATGATTCATGATTCATGATTCAATTCATGATTCATGATTCGATTTATGATTCATGATTCGATTCATGATTCATGATTCATGATTCACGATTCAATTCATGATTCATGATTTGATTCATGATTCATGATTCAATTCATGATTTATGATTTATGATTCAATTTATGATTCAATTCATGATTCATGATTCAATTCATGATTCATGATTCAATTCATGATTCATGATTAATGATTCATGATTCAATTCATGATTCATGATTCAATTCATGATTCATGATTCGATTTATGATTCATGATTCAATTCATGATTCATGATTTATGATTCAATTCATGATTCAATTCATGATTCATGATTCAAATCATGATTCAATTCATGATTCATAATTCAATTCATGATTTATGATTCAATTCATGATTCATGAGTTATGATTGAATTCATGAATCATGATACATGATTCATGATTCAATTCATGATTCATGATTCATGATTCATAATTCAATTCATGATTTATGATTCAATTCATGATTCATGATTAAATTCATGATTCATGATTCGATTCATGATTAATGATTTATGATTCGTTTCATGATTCATGATTCATTTCATGATTCGTGTTTCGATTCATAATTCATGATTCAATTCATGATTCATGATTCAATTCATGATTCATGATTTATGATTCAATTCATGAATCATGATTCATGATTCATGATTCAATTCATGATTTATGATTCATGATTCATAATTCAATTCATGATTCATAATTCAATTCATGATTTATGATTCAATTCATGATTCATGATTAAATTCATGATTCATGATTCGATTCATGATTAATGATTTATGATTCGTTTCATGATTCATGATTCATTTCATGATTCGTGTTTCGATTCATAATTCATGATTCAATTCATGATTCATGATTCAATTCATGATTCATGATTCGATTCATTATTCATGATTCATGGTTCATGATTCAATTCATGATTCTTGATTCATTTCATGATTCATGATTCATGATTCAAATCATGATTCATGTTTCGATTCATAATTCATGATTCGATTCATGATTCATTATTCGATTCATGATTTATGATTCATAATTCATGATTCGATTCATGATTCATGATTCATGAGTCAAATTATGATTCATGATTCAATTCATGATTCATGATTCGATTCATGATTCATGATTCAATTCATGATTTATGATTTATGATTCAATTTATGATTCAATTCATGATTCATGATTCAATTCATGATTCATGATTCATGATTCAATTCATGATTCATTAATCAATTCATGATTCATGATTTGATTCATGATTCATGATTCAATTCATGATTCATGATTCAATTCATGATTTATGATTTATGATTCAATTTATGATTCAATTCATGATTCATGATTCAATTCATGATTCATGATTCATGATTCATAATTCAATTCATGATTTATGATTCAATTCATGATTCATGATTAAATTCATGATTCATGATTCGATTCATGATTAATGATTTATGATTCGTTTCATGATTCATGATTCATTTCATGATTCGTGTTTCGATTCATAATTCATGATTCAATTCATGATTCATGATTCAATTCATGATTCATGATTTATGATTCAATTCATGAATCATGATTCATGATTCATGATTCAATTCATGATTTATGATTCATGATTCATAATTCAATTCATGATTTATGATTCAATTCATGATTCATGATTAAATTCATGATTCATGATTCGATTCATGATTAATGAGTTATGATTCGTTTCATGATTCATGATTCAGTTCATGATTCGTGTTTCGATTCATAATTCATGATTCAATTCATGATTCATGATTCAATTCATGATTCATGATTCGATTCATTATTCATGATTCATGATTCATGATTCAATTCATGATTCTTGATTCATTTCATGATTCATGATTCATGATTCAAATCATGATTCATGTTTCGATTCATAATTCATGATTCGATTCATGATTCATTATTCGATTCATGATTTATGATTCATAATTCATGATTCGATTCATGATTCATGATTCATGAGTCAAATTATGATTCATGATTCAATTCACGATTCATGATTCGATTCATGGTTCATGATTCATGATTCACGATTCAATTCATGATTCATGATTTGATTCATGATTCATGATTCAATTCATGATTTATGATTTATGATTCAATTTATGATTCAATTCATGATTCATGATTCAATTCATGATTCATGATTCATGATTCAATTCATGATTCATTAATCAATTCATGATTCATGATTTGATTCATGATTCATGATTCAATTCATGATTCATGATTCAATTCATGATTTATGATTTATGATTCAATTTATGATTCAATTCATGATTCATGATTCAATTCATGATTCATGATTCATGATTCAATTCATGATTCATTAATCAATTCATGATTCATGATTTGATTCATGATTCATGATTCATTTCATGATTCATGATTCAATTCATGATTCAATTCATGATTCATGATTCAATTCATGATTCATGATTCAATTCATGATTCATGATTTATGATTCAATTCATGAATCATGATTCATGATTCATGATTCAATTCATGATTCATGATTCATGATTCAATTCATGATTCATGATTTATGATTCAAATTATGATTCATGATTCATTATTTAATTCATGATTCATGATTCGATTCATGATTCATGATTCAATTCATGATTCATGATTCATGATTCAATCATGATTCATGATTCAATTCATGATTCATGATTCATGATTCAATTCATGATTCATGATTCAATTCATGATTCATGATTCAATTCATGATTCATGATTCATGATTTGATTCATGATTCATGATTCAATTCATGATTCATTTCATGATTCATGATTCAATTCATGATTCATTTCATGATTCATGATTCAATTCATGATTCATGATTCATTATTCAATTCATGATTCATTTCATGATTCTTGATTCAATTCATGATTCATGATTCAATTCATGATTCATTTCATGATTCATGATTTAATTCATGATTCATGATTCATGATTCAATTCATGATTCATTTCATGATTCATCATTCATTTCATGATTCATGATGCAATTCATGATTCAAGATTCAATTTATGATTCATGATTCAATTCATGTTTCATGATTCGATTCATGATTCATGATTCAATTCATGATTCATGATTCATGATTCAATTCATGATTTATGATTTGATTCATGATTCATGATTCATGATTCGATTCATGATTCATGATTCAATTAATGATTCATGATTTGATTTATGATTCATGATTCAATTCATGATTCATGATTTATGATTCAATTCATGATTCAATTCATGATTCATGATTCAATTCATGATTCAAGATTCATGATTTGATTCATGATTCATGATTCAATTCATGATTCATGATTCATGATTCATTTCATGATTCAATTCATGATTCATGATTCATGATTAATGATTCAATTCATGATTCATGATTCAAATCATGATTCAATTCATGATTCATAATTCAATTCATGATTTATGATTCAATTCATGATTCATGATTAAATTCATGATTCATGATTCGATTCATGATTAATGATTTATGATTCGTTTCATGATTCATTTCATGATTCGTGATTCGATTCATGATTCATGATTCGATTCATTATTCATGATTCATGATTCATGATTCGATTCATGATTCTTGATTCATTTCATGATTCATGATTCATGATTCAATTTATGATTCATGATTCAATTCATGTTTCATGATTCGATTCATGATTCATGATTCAATTCATGATTCATGATTCATGATTCAATTCATAATTTTTGATTTGATTCATGATTCATGATTCATGATTCGATTCATGATTCATGATTCAATTAATGATTCATGATTTGATTTATGATTCATGATTCAATTCATGATTCATGATTTATGATTCAATTCATGATTCAATTCATGATTCATGATTCAATTCATGATTCAAGATTCATGATTTGATTCATGATTCATGATTCAATTCATGATTCATGATTCATGATTCATTTCATGATTCAATTCATGTTTCAATTCATGATTCATGATTCATGATTCAATTCATGATTCATGATTCAAATCATGATTCAATTCATGATTCATAATTCAATTCATGATTTATGATTCAATTCATGATTCATGATTAAATTCATGATTCATGATTAAATTCATGATTAATGATTTATGATTCGTTTCATGATTCATGATTCATTTCATGATTCGTGTTTCGATTCATAATTCATGATTCAATTCATGATTCATGATTCAATTCATGATTCATGATTCATGATTCAAATCATGATTCATGTTTCGATTCATAATTCATGATTCGATTCATGATTCATGATTCGATTTATGATTCAATTCATGATTCATGATTCAATTCATGATTTATGATTCATGATTCAATTCATGATTCATGATTAATGATTCATGATTCAATTCATGATTCATGATTCAATTCATGATTCATGATTCGATTTATGATTCATGATTCATGATTCAATTCATGATTCATGATTCAATTCATGATTCATGATTTATGATTCAATTCATGATTCAATTTATGATTCATGATTCAATTCATGATTCATGATTCATGATTCGATTCATGATTCATTAATCAATTCATGATTCATGATTTGATTCATGATTTATGATTCAATTAATGAATCAAGATTTATGATTCATGATTCAATTCATGATTCATTTCATGATTCATGATTCAATTCATGATTCATGATTCAATTAATGATTCATGATTTATGATTCAATTCATGAATCATGATTCATGATTCAATTCATTAATCATGATTCATGATTCATGATTCAATTCATGATTCATTTCATGATTCATGATTCAATTCATGATTCATGATTTATGATTCAGATCATGATTCATTATTCATTATTTAATTCATGATTCATGATTCGATTCATGATTCATGATTCGATTCATGATTCATGATTCAATTCATGATTCATGATTCAATTCATGATTCATGATTCATGATTCAATTCATGATTCATGATTCATGATTCAATTCATGATTCATGATTCGATTCATGATTCATGATTCAATTCATGATTCATGATTCGATTCATGATTCATAATTCATAATTCATGATTCGATTTATGATTCATGATTCATGTTTCATGATTCAATTCATGATTCATGATTCAATTCATGATTCATGATTCGATTCATGATTCATGATTCATGAATCAATTCATGATTCATCATTCGATTCATGATTCATGATTCGATTCATGATTCATGATTCATGATTCATGATTCATGATTCAATTCATGATTCATGATTCGATTCATGATTCATGATTCATAATTCAATTCATGATTCATGATTCGATTCATGATTCATAATTCATGATTCATGATTTATGATTCAATTCATGATTTATGATTTATGATACAATTTATAATTCAATTCATGATTCATGATTCAATTCATGATTCATGATTCATGATTCGATTCATGATTCATGATTCGATTCATGATTCATGATTCAATTCATGATTCATGATTCATTATTTAATTCATGATTCATGATTCGATTCATGATTCATGATTCAATTCATGATTCATGATTCATGATTCAATTCATGATTCATGATTCATGATTCAAGATTCAATTCATGATTCATGATTCAATTCATGATTCATGATTCGATTCATGATTCATGATTCATGATTCAATTCATGATTCATGATTCGATTCATGATTAATGATTCAATTCATGATTCATGATTTATAATTCAATTCATGATTCAATTGATGATTCATGATTCAATTCATGATTCATGATTCATGATTCAATTCATGATTCATGATTCAATTCATGATTCATAATTTAAATCATGATTCATGATTTGATTCATGATTCATGATTCAATTCATGATTCATTTCATGATTCATGATTCAATTCATGATTCATTTCATGATTCATGATTCAATTCATGATTCATGATTCATGATTCAATTCATGATTCATTTCATGATTCTTGATTCAATTCATGATTCATGATTCAATTCATGATTCATTTCATGATTCATGATTTAATTCATGATTCATGATTCATGATTCAATTCATGATTCATGATTCATGATTCAATTCATGATTCATTTCATGATTCTTGATTCAATTCATGATTCATGATTCATGATTCAATTCATGATTCATTTCATGATTCTTGATTCAATTCATGATTCATGATTCAATTCATGATTCATTTCATGATTCATGATTTAATTCATGATTCATGATTCATGATTCAATTCATGATTCATTTCATGATTCATGATTCATTTCAAGATTCATGATTTAATTCATGATTAATGATTCATGATGCAATTCATGATTCATGATGCAATTCATGATTTATGATTCAATTCATAATTCATGATTCAATTCATGTTTCATGATTCAATTCATGATTCATGATTCAATTGATGATTTATGATTCAATTTATGATTCAATTCATGATTCATGATTCAATTCATGATTCATGATTTAGGATTCGATTCATGATTCATGATTCAATTCATGATTCATGATACATGATTCGATTCATGATTCATGATTCAATTCATGATTCATGATTGATGATTTAAATTATGATTCATGATTCATTATTTAATTCATGATTCATGATTCGATTCATGATTCATGATTCAATTATTGATTCATGATTCATGATTCAATTCATGATTCATGATTCAATTCATGATTCATGATTCAATTCATGATTCATGATTCATGATTTGATTCATGATTCATGATTCAATTCATGATTCATTTCATGATTCATGATTCAATTCATGATTCATTTCATGATTCATGATTCAATTCATGATTCATGATTCATGATTCAATTCATGATTCATTTCATGATTCTTGATTCAATTCATGATTCATGATTCAATTCATGATTCATTTCATGACTCATGATTCATTTCATGATTCATGATTCATTTCATGATTCATGATTCATTTCATGATTCATGATGCAATTCATGATTCATGATTCAATTTATGATTCATGATTCAATTCATGTTTCATGATTTAATTCATGATTCATGATTCATGATTCAATTCATGATTTATGATTTGATTCATGATTCATGATTCATGATTCGATTCATGATTCATGATTCAATTAATGATTCATGATTCGATTTATGATTCATGATTCAATTCATGATTCATGATTTATGATTCAATTCATGATTCAATTCATGATTCATGATTCAATTCATGATTCAAGATTCATGATTTGATTCATGATTCATGATTCAATTCATGATTCATGATTCATTTCATGATTCAATTCATGATTCATGATTCATGATTCATGATTCAATTCATGATTCATGATTCAAATCATGATTCAATTTATGATTCATAATTCAATTCATGATTTATGATTCAATTCATGATTCATGATTAAATTCATGATTCATGATTCGATTCATGATTAATGATTTATGATTCGTTTCATGATTCATGATTCATTTCATGATTCGTGTTTTGATTCATAATTCATGATTCAATTCATGATTCATGATTCAATTCATGATTCATGATTCGATTCATTATTCATGATTCATGATTCATGATTCGATTCATGATTCTTGATTCATTTCATGATTCATGATTCATGATTCAAATCATGATTCATGTTTCGATTCATAATTCATGATTCGATTCATGATTCATGATTCGATTCATGATTCATGATTCGATTCATGATTCATGATTCATCATTCACGATTCATTTCATGATTCATGATTCGATTCATGATTCATGATTCAATTCATGATTTATGATTTATGATTCAATTTATGATTCAATTCATGATTCATGATTTAATTCATGATTCATGATTCATGATTCAATTCATGATTCATTTCATGATTCATTTCATGATTCATGATGCAATTCATGATTCATGATTCAATTTATGATTCATGATTCAATTCATGTTTCATGATTCGATTCATGATTCATGATTCAATTCATGATTCATGATTCATGATTCGATTCATGATTCATGATTCAATTAATGATTCATGATTCGATTTATGATTCATGATTCAATTCATGATTCATGATTTATGATTCAATTCATGATTCAATTCATGATTCATGATCCAATTATGATTCAAGATTCATGATTTGATTCATGATTCATGATTCGATTCATGATTCATGATTCATGATTCACGATTCATGATTTGATTCATGATTCATGATTCAATTCATGATTTATGATTTATGATTCAATTTATGATTCAATTCATGATTCATGATTCAATTCATGATTCATGATTCATGATTCAATTCATGATTCATTAATCAATTCATGATTCATGATTTGATTCATGATTCATGATTCAATTCATGATTCATTTCATGATTCATGATTCATGATTCATGATTCAATTCATGATTCATGATTTATGATTCAATTCATGATTCATGATTCATGATTCATGATTCAATTCATGATTCATGATTCATGATTCATGATTCAATTCATGATTTATTTCATGATTCATGATTCAATTCATGATTCATGATTTATGATTCAAATTATGATTCATGATTCATTATTTAATTCATGATTCATGATTCGATTCATGATTCATGATTTAATTCATGATTCATGATTCATGATTCAATTCATGATTCATGATTCAATTCATGATTCATGATTCATGATTCAATTCATGATTCATGATTCAATTCATGATTCATGATTCATGATTCAATTCATGATTCATTTCATGATTCATGATTCAATTCATGATTCATTTCATGATTCATGATTCAATTCATGATTCATGATTCAATTCATGATTCATTTCATGATTCTTGATTCAATTCATGATTCATGATTCAATTCATGATTCATTTCATGATTCATGATTTAATTCATGATTCATGATTCATGATTCAATTCATGATTCATGATTCAATTCATGATTCATTTCATGATTCATGATTCATTTCATGATTCATGATGCAATTCATGATTCATGATTCAATTTATGATTCATGATTCAATTCATGTTTCATGATTCGATTCATGATTCATGATTCAATTCATGATTCATGATTCAATTCATGATTTATGATTTGATTCATGATTCATGATTCATTATTCAATTCATGATTCATGATTCAATTAATGATTCATGATTCGATTTATGATTCATGATTCAATTCATGATTCATGATTTATGATTCAATTCATGATTCAATTCATGATTCATGATTCAATTCATGATTCAAGATTCATGATTTGATTCATGATTCATGATTCAATTCATGATTCATGATTCATGATTCATTTCATGATTCAATTCATGATTCATGATTCATGATTCATGATTCAATTCATGATTCATGATTCAAATCATGATTCAATTCATGATTCATAATTCAATTCATGATTTATGATTCAATTCATGATTCATGATTAAATTCATGATTCATGATTCGATTCATGATTAATGATTTATGATTCGTTTCATGATTCATGATTCATTTCATGATTCGTGTTTTGATTCATAATTCATGATTCAATTCATGATTCATGATTCAATTCATGATTCATGATTCGATTCATTATTCATGATTCATGATTCATGATTCGATTCATGATTCTTGATTCATTTCATGATTCATGATTCATGATTCAAATCATGATTCATGTTTCGATTCATAATTCATGATTCGATTCATGATTCATGATTCAATTCATGATTCATGATTCGATTCATTATTCATGATTCATGATTCATGATTCAATTCATGATTCTTGATTCATTTCATGATTCATGATTCATGATTCAAATCATGATTCATGTTTCGATTCATAATTCATGATTCGATTCATGATTCATTATTCGATTCATAATTCATGATTCGATTCATGATTCATTATTCGATTCATGATTTATGATTCATAATTCATGATTCGATTCATGATTCATGATTCATGAGTCAAATTATGATTCATGATTCAATTCATGATTCATGATTCGATTCATGATTCATGATTCATGATTCACGATTCAATTCATGATTCATGATTTGATTCATGATTCATGATTCAATTCATGATTTATGATTTATGATTCAATTTATGATTCAATTCATGATTCATCATTCAATTCATGATTCATGATTCAATTCATGATTCATTAATCAATTCATGATTCATGATTTGATTCATGATTCATGATTCAATTCATGATTCATGATTCAATTCATGATTTATGATTTATGATTCAATTTATGATTCAATTCATGATTCATGATTCAATTCATGATTCATGATTCATGATTCAATTCATGATTCATTAATCAATTCATGATTCATGATTTGATTCATGATTCATGATTCAATTCATGATTCATGATTCAATTCATGATTCAATTCATGATTCATGATTCAATTCATGATTCATGATTCAATTCATGATTCATGATTTATGATTCAATTCATGAATCATGATTCATGATTCATGATTCAATTCATGATTCATGATTCATGATTCATGATTCAATTCATGCTTCATGATTTATGATTCAAATTATGATTCATGATTCATTATTTAATTCATGATTCATGATTCGATTCATGATTCATGATTCAATTCATGATTCATGATTCATGATTCAATTCATGATTCATGATTCAATTCATGATTCATGATTCATGATTCAATTCATGATTCATGATTCAATTCATGATTCATGATTCATGATTTGATTCATGATTCATGATTTGATTCATGATTCATGATTTAATTCATGATTCATTTCATGATTCATGATTCAATTCATGATTCATTTCATGATTCATGATTCAATTCATGATTCATGATTCATGATTCAATTCATGATTCATTTCATGATTCTTGATTCAATTCATGATTCATGATTCAATTCATGATTCATTTCATGATTCATGATTTAATTCATGATTCATGATTCAATTCATGATTCATTTCATGATTCATGATTCATTTCATGATTCATGATGCAATTCATGATTCATGATTCAATTCATGTTTCATGATTCGATTCATGATTCATGATTCAATTCATGATTCATATATGATTCATGATTCAATTCATGATTTATGATTTGATTCATGATTCATGATTCATTATTCGATTCATGATTCATGATTCAATTAATGATTCATGATTTGATTTATGATTCATGATTCAATTCATGATTCATGATTTATTATTCAATTCATGATTCAATTCATGATTCATGATTCAATTCATGATTCAAGATTCATGATTTGATTCATGATTCATGATTCAATTCATGACTCATGATTCATGATTCATTTCATGATTCAATTCAAGATTCATGATTCATGATTAATGATTCAATTCATGATTCATGATTCAAATCATGATTCAATTCATGATTCATAATTCAATTCATGATTTATGATTCAATTCATGATTCATGATTAAATTCATGATTCATGATTCGATTCATGATTAATGATTTATGATTCGTTTCATGATTCATGATTCATTTCATGATTCGTGATTCGATTCATGATTCATGA
>NW_027447255.1:0-34521 GCF_038048845.1 Mixophyes fleayi | reverse complement strand
TGATTCAATTCATGATTCATGATTCAATTCATGATTCAAGATTCATGATTCGATTCATGATTCATGATTCATGATTCAATTCATGATTCATGATTCAATTCATGATTCATGATTCGATTCATGATTCATGATTCAATTCATGATTCATGATTCAATTCATCATTCATGATTCATGATTCAATTCATGATTCAATTCATGACTCATGAATCATAATTCAATTTATGATTCATGATTCATGATTCATGATTGATGAATTCAATTCATGATTCATGATTCATGATTTATGATTCAATTCAAGATTCAATTCATGATTCATGATTCAATTCATGATTCATGATTCATGATTCAATTCATGATTCATGATTCAATTCATGATTCATGATTCATGATTCAATTCATGATTTATGATTCATGATTCATGATTTAATTCATGATTCAATTCATGATTCATGATTCAATTCATGATTCATGATTCATGATTCAATTCATGATTCATGATTCAATTCATGATTCATGATTCAATTCATGATTCATGATTCGATTCATGATTCATGATTCATGATTCGATTCATGATTTATGATTCATGATTCATGATTCATGATTCATGATTCATGATTCAATTCATGATTCATGATTCGATTCATGATTCATGATTCATGATTCAATTCATGATTCATGATTCCATTCATGATTCAATTCATGATTCATGATTCGATTCATGATTCTTGATTCATGATTCATGATTCGATTCATGATTCATGATTCATGATTCAATTCATGATTCATGATTCAATTGATGATTCAAGATTCATGATTCGATTCATGATTCATGATTCAATTCATGATTCATGATTCAATTCATGATTCATGATTCATGATTCGATTCGTGATTCAATTCATGATTCATGATTCGATTCATGATTCATAATTCAATTCATGATTAATGATTCATGATTCAATTCATAATTCATGATTCATGATTCAATTCATGATTCAATTCATGATTCATGATTCATGATTCAATTTATGATTCATGATTCATGATTCATGCTTCATGATTCAATTCATGATTCATGATTCATGATTCAATTCATGATTCATGATTCAATTCATGATTCATGATTCATGATTTATGATTAAATTCATGATTCAATTAATGATTCATGATTCATGATTCAATTCATGATTCATGATTCATGATTCAATTCATGATTCATGATTCAATTCATGATTCATGATTCATGATTTATGATTAAATTCATGATTCAATTAATGATTCATGATTCATGATTCAATTCATGATTCATGATTCAATTCATGATTCATGATTCAATTCATGATTCATGATTCAATTCATGATTCAATTCATGATTCATGATTCATGATTCAATTTATGATTCATGATTCATGATTCATGCTTCATGATTCAATTCATGATTCATGATTCATGATTCAATTCATGATTCATGATTCAATTCATGATTCATGATTCATGATTTATGATTAAATTCATGATTCAATTAATGATTCATGATTCATGATTCAATTCATGATTCATGATTCATGATTCAATTCATGATTCATGATTCAATTCATGATTCATGATTCATGATTTATGATTAAATTCATGATTCAATTAATGATTCATGATTCATGATTCAATTCATGATTCATGATTCAATTCATGATTCATGATTCAATTCATGATTCATGATTCAATTCATGATTCATGATTCAATTCATGATTCATGATTCATGAATTATGATTCAATTCATGATTCATGATTCAATTCATAATTCATGATTCATGATTCATGATTCAATTCATGATTCATGATTCAATTCATGATTCTTGATTCATGATTCATGATTCAATTCATGATTCATGATTCATGATTCAATTCATGATTCATGATTCAATTCATGATTCATGATTCAATTCATGATTCATGATTCGATTCATGATTCATGATTCATGATTCGATTCATGATTTATGATTCATGATTCATGATTCATGATTCATGATTCATGATTCAATTCATGATTCATGATTCGATTCATGATTCATGATTCATGATTCAATTCATGATTCATGATTCCATTCATGATTCAATTCATGATTCATGATTCGATTCATGATTCTTGATTCATGATTCATGATTCGATTCATGATTCATGATTCATGATTCAATTCATGATTCATGATTCAATTGATGATTCAAGATTCATGATTCGATTCATGATTCATGATTCAATTCATGATTCATGATTCAATTCATGATTCATGATTCATGATTCGATTCGTGATTCAATTCATGATTCATGATTCGATTCATGATTCATAATTCAATTCATGATTAATGATTCATGATTCAATTCATAATTCATGATTCATGATTCAATTCATGATTCAATTCATGATTCATGATTCATGATTCAATTTATGATTCATGATTCATGATTCATGCTTCATGATTCAATTCATGATTCATGATTCATGATTCAATTCATGATTCATGATTCAATTCATGATTCATGATTCATGATTTATGATTAAATTCATGATTCAATTAATGATTCATGATTCATGATTCAATTCATGATTCATGATTCATGATTCAATTCATGATTCATGATTCAATTCATGATTCATGATTCATGATTTATGATTAAATTCATGATTCAATTAATGATTCATGATTCATGATTCAATTCATGATTCATGATTCAATTCATGATTCATGATTCAATTCATGATTCATGATTCAATTCATGATTCAATTCATGATTCATGATTCATGATTCAATTTATGATTCATGATTCATGATTCATGCTTCATGATTCAATTCATGATTCATGATTCATGATTCAATTCATGATTCATGATTCAATTCATGATTCATGATTCATGATTTATGATTAAATTCATGATTCAATTAATGATTCATGATTCATGATTCAATTCATGATTCATGATTCATGATTCAATTCATGATTCATGATTCAATTCATGATTCATGATTCATGATTTATGATTAAATTCATGATTCAATTAATGATTCATGATTCATGATTCAATTCATGATTCATGATTCAATTCATGATTCATGATTCAATTCATGATTCATGATTCAATTCATGATTCATGATTCATGAATTATGATTCAATTCATGATTCATGATTCAATTCATAATTCATGATTCATGATTCATGATTCAATTCATGATTCATGATTCAATTCATGATTCTTGATTCATGATTCATGATTCAATTCATGATTCATGATTCATGATTCAATTCATGATTCATGATTCAATTCATGATTCATGATTCATGAATTATGATTCAATTCATGATTCATGATTCAATTCATAATTCATGATTCATGATTCATGATTCAATTCATGATTCATGATTCAATTCATGATTCTTGATTCATGATTCATGATTCAATTCATGATTCATGATTCATGATTCAATTCATGATTCAAGATTCATGATTCAATTCATGATTCATGATTCATGATTCAATTCATGATTCATGATTCATGATTCATGATTCATGATTCAATTCATGATTCAAGATTCATGATTCAATTCATGATTCATGATTTATGATTTAATTCATGATTCATGATTCAATTCATGATTCAATTCATGACTCATGAATCATGATTCAATTTATGATTCATGATTCATGATTCATGATTGATGAATTCAATTCATGATTCATGATTCATAATTTATGATTTAATTCATGATTCAATTCATGATTCATGATTCAATTCATGATACATGATTCATGATTCAATTCATGATTCATGATTCATGATTCAATTCATGATTCAATTCATGATTCATGATTCATGATTCAATTCATGATTCATGATCCGATTTATGATTCATGATTCAATTCATGATTCGAATCCTGATTCAATTTATGATTCATGATTTGATTTATGATTCATGATTCATGATTCATGATTCAATTCATGATTCATGATTTGATTTATGATTCATGATTCATGATTCAATTCATGATTCATGATTCATGATTCATGATTCATGATTCGATTTCTGATTCATGATTCATGATTCATGATTAAATTCATGATTCATGATTTATGATTCAATTCATGATTCATGATTCATGATTCAATTCATGATTCATGATTCATGATTCAATTCATTATTCAATTTATGATTCATGATTCATGATTTAATTCATGATTCAATTCATGATTCATGATTCAATTCATGATTCAATTCATGATTCATGATTCATGATTCAATTCATGATTCATGATTCAATTCATGATTCATGATTCAATTCATGATTCATGATTCGATTCATGATTCATGATTCATGATTCAATTCATGATTTATGATTCCTGATTCATGATTCATGATTCATGATTCAATTCATGATTTATGATTCAATTCATGATTCATAATTCATGTTTCATGATTCAATTCACGATTCATGATTCAATTCATGATTCAAATCCTGATTCAATTCACGATTCATGATTCATGATTCAATTCATGATTCATGATTCATGATTCAATTCATGATTCATGATTCAATTCATGATTCATGATTCAATTCATGATTCATGATTCATGATTCATGATTCATGATTCAATTCATGATTCATGATTCATGATTCAATTCATGATTCATGATTCAATTCATGATTCATGATTCAATTCATGATTCATGATTCATGATTCAATTCATGATTCATGATTCAATTCATGATTCAATTCATGATTCATGATTCGAGTCATGATTCTTGATTCATGATTTATGATTCGATTCATGATTCATGATTCATAATTCAATTCATGATTTATGATTCAATTCATGATTCATGATTCATGAATCGATTCGTGATTCAATTCATGATTCATGATTCGATTCATGATTCATAATTCAATTCATGATTAATGATTCATGATTCAATTCATGATTCATGATTCATGATTCAATTCATGATTCAATTCATGATTCATGATTCATGATTCAATTTATGATTCATGATTCATGATTCAATTCATGATTCATGATTCAATTCATGATTCAAGATTCATGATTCGATTCATGATTCATGATTCATGATTCAATTCATGATTCATGATTCAATTCATGATTCATGATTCGATTCATGATTCATGATTCAATTCATGATTCATGATTCAATTCATCATTCATGATTCATGATTCAATTCATGATTCAATTCATGACTCATGAATCATAATTCAATTTATGATTCATGATTCATGATTCATGATTGATGAATTCAATTCATGATTCATGATTCATGATTTATGATTCAATTCAAGATTCAATTCATGATTCATGATTCAATTCATGATTCATGATTCATGATTCAATTCATGATTCATGATTCAATTCATGATTCATGATTCATGATTCAATTCATGATTTATGATTCATGATTCATGATTTAATTCATGATTCAATTCATGATTCATGATTCAATTCATGATTCATGATTCATGATTCAATTCATGATTCATGATTCAATTCATGATTCATGATTCAATTCATGATTCATGATTCGATTCATGATTCATGATTCATGATTCGATTCATGATTTATGATTCATGATTCATGATTCATGATTCATGATTCATGATTCAATTCATGATTCATAATTCGATTCATGATTCATGATTCATGATTCAATTCATGATTCATGATTCCATTCATGATTCAATTCATGATTCATGATTCGATTCATGATTCTTGATTCATGATTCATGATTCGATTCATGATTCATGATTCATGATTCAATTCATGATTCATGATTCAATTGATGATTCAAGATTCATGATTCGATTCATGATTCATGATTCAATTCATGATTCATGATTCAATTCATGATTCATGATTCATGATTCGATTCGTGATTCAATTCATGATTCATGATTCGATTCATGATTCATAATTCAATTCATGATTAATGATTCATGATTCAATTCATAATTCATGATTCATGATTCAATTCATGATTCAATTCATGATTCATGATTCATGATTCAATTTATGATTCATGATTCATGATTCATGCTTCATGATTCAATTCATGATTCATGATTCATGATTCAATTCATGATTCATGATTCAATTCATGATTCATGATTCATGATTTATGATTAAATTCATGATTCAATTAATGATTCATGATTCATGATTCAATTCATGATTCATGATTCATGATTCAATTCATGATTCATGATTCAATTCATGATTCATGATTCATGATTTATGATTAAATTCATGATTCAATTAATGATTCATGATTCATGATTCAATTCATGATTCATGATTCAATTCATGATTCATGATTCAATTCATGATTCATGATTCAATTCATGATTCATGATTCAATTCATGATTCATGATTCATGAATTATGATTCAATTCATGATTCATGATTCAATTCATAATTCATGATTCATGATTCATGATTCAATTCATGATTCATGATTCAATTCATGATTCTTGATTCATGATTCATGATTCAATTCATGATTCATGATTCATGATTCAATTCATGATTCATGATTCATGATTCATGATTCAATTCATGATTCAAGATTCATGATTCAATTCATGATTCATGATTCATGATTCAATTCATGATTCATGATTCATGATTCATGATTCATGATTCAATTTATGATTCAAGATTCATGATTCAATTCATGATTCATGATTTATGATTTAATTCATGATTCATGATTCAATTCATGATTCAATTCATGACTCATGAATCATGATTCAATTTATGATTCATGATTCATGATTCATGATTGATGAATTCAATTCATGATTCATGATTCATAATTTATGATTTAATTCATGATTCAATTCATGATTCATGATTCAATTCATGATACATGATTCATGATTCAATTCATGATTCATGATTCATGATTCAATTCATGATTCAATTCATGATTCATGATTCATGATTCAATTCATGATTTATGATTCAATTCATGATTCATGATTCAATTCATGATTCATGATTCGATTCATGATTCATGATTCATGATTCAATTCATGATTTATGATTCATGATTCATGATTCAATTCATGATTCATGATTGAATTCATGATTCGAATCCTGATTCAATTCATGATTCATGATTCAATTCATGATTCATGATTCATGATTCATAATTCATGATTCAATTCATGATTCATGATTCAATTCATGATTCATGATTCAATTCATGATTCAATTCATGATTCATGATTCGATTCTTGATTCTTGATTCTTGATTCATGATTCGATTCATGATTCATGATTCAATTCATGATTCATGATTCATGATTCATGATTCATGATTCAATTCATAATTCATGATTCATGATTCATGATTCGATTCATGATTCTTGACTCATGATTCATGATTCGATTCATGATTCATGATTCAGGATTCATGATTTAATTCATGATTCATGATTCAATTCATGATTCAAGATTCATGATTCGATTCATGATTCATGATTCAATTCATGATTCATGATTCAATTCATGATTCATGATTCATGATTCGATTCGTGATTCAATTCATGATTCATGATTCAATTCATGATTCATGATTCAATTTATGATTAATGATTCATGATTTGATTCGTGATTCAATTCATGATTCATGATTCAATTCATGATTCATGATTCAATTTATGATTAATGATTCATGATTCAATTCATGATTCATGATTCATGATTCAATTCATGATTCAATTCATGATTCATGATTCATGATTCAATTTATGATTCATGATTCATGATTCATGATTCATGTATTCATGATTCAATTCATGATTCATGATTCATGATTCAATTCATGATTCAATTCATGATTCATGATTAATTTCATGATTCATGATTCATGATTCAATTCATGATTCATGATTCATGATTCATGATTCATGATTAAATTCATGATTCATGATTCATGAATTATGATTCAATTCATGATTCATGATTCATGATTCAATTCATGATTCAATTCATGATTCATGATTCATGATTTAATTTATAATTCATGATTCAATTCATGATTTAAGATTCATGATTCGATTCATGATTCATGATTCAATTCATGATTCATGATTCATGTTTCGATTCATGATTCAATTCATGATTCATGATTCGATTCATGATTCATGATTCAATTCATGATTCATAATTCATGATTTATGATTCAATTCATGATTCATGATTCAATTCATGATTCATGATTCATGATTCATGATTCATGATTCATGATTCAATTCATGATTCATGATTCATGATTCAATTCATGATTCATGATTCATGATTCGATTCATGATTCATGATTTATGATTCAATTCATGATTCATGATCCATGATTCAATTCATGTTTCATGATTCATGATTCGATTCATGATTCATGATTAATGATTCAATTTATGATTCATGACTCAATTCATGATTCATGATTCATGATTCAATTCATGTTTCATGATTCATTATTTGATTCATGATTCATGATTCATGATTCAATTCATGATTCATGATTCAATTCATGATTCATGATTCATGTATCATTTCATGATTCATGATTCATGATTCAATTCATGATTCATGATTCATGATTCAATTCATGATTCATGATTCATGATTCAATTCATGATTCACTTCATGATTCATAATTCATGATTCAATTTATTATTCATGATTCGTGATTTAATTCATGATTCAATTCATGATTCATGATTCAATTCAGGATTCAATTCATGATTCATGATTCATGATTCAATTCATGATTCATGATTCATGATTCAATTCATGATTCATGATCCGATTCATGATTCATGATTCAATTCATGATTCGAATCCTGATTCAATTTATGATTCATGAATTGATTTATGATTCATGATTCATGATTCATGATTCAATTCATGATTCATGATTTGATTTATGATTCATGATTCATGATTCAATTCATGATTCATGATTCATGATTCATGATTCATGATTCATGATTCGATTTCTGATTCATGATTCATGATTCATGATTAAATTCATGATTCATGATTTATGATTCAATTCATGATTCATGATTCGATTCATGATTTTTGATTCATGATTCATGATTCGATTCATGATTCATGATTCATGATTCACTTCATGATTCATGATTCATGATTCATGATTCATGATTCATGATTCAATTCATGATTCATGATTCATGATTCATGATTCAATTCATAATTCATGATTCATGATTCAATTCATGATTCATGATTCAATTCATGATTCACTTCATGATTCATAATTCATGATTCAATTTATTATTCATGATTCGTGATTTAATTCATGATTCAATTCATGATTCATGATTCAATCAGGATTCAATTCATGATTCATGATTCATGATTCAATTCATGATTCATGATTCATGATTCAATTCATGATTCATGATCCGATTCATGATTCAAGATTCAATTCATGATTCGAATCATGATTCAATTTATGATTCATGAATTGATTTATGATTCATGATTCATGATTCATGATTCAATTCATGATTCATGATTTGATTTATGATTCATGATTCATGATTCAATTCATGATTCGATTTCTGATTCATGATTCATGATTCATGATTAAATTCATGATTCATGATTTATGATTCAATTCATGATTCATGATTCGATTCATGATTTTTGATTCATGATTCATGATTCGATTCATGATTCATGATTCATGATTCACTTCATGATTCATGATTCATGATTCATGATTCATGATTCAATTCATGATTCATGATTCATGATTCATGATTCAATTCATAATTCATGATTCATAATTCAATTCATGATTCAAGATTCATGATTCGATTCATGATTCATGATTCAATTCATGATTCATGATTTAATTCATGATTCATGATTCAATTCATGATTCATGATTCATGATTTATGATTCAATTCATGATTCAATTCATGATTCATGATTCAATTCATGATTCATGATTCATGATTCAATTCATGATTCATGATTCATGATTCAATTCATGATTCATGATTCATGATTCAATTCATGATTCAATTTATGATTCATGATTCATGATTCATGATTTAATTCATGATTCAATTCATGATTCATGATTCAATTCATGATTCAATTCATGATTCATGATTCATGATTCAATTCATGATTCATGATTCAATTCATGATTCATGATTCAATTCATGATTCATGATTCGATTCATAATTCATGATTCATGATTCAATTCATGATTTATGATTCATGATTCATGATTCATGATTCAATTCATGATTTATGATTCAATTCATGATTCATAATTCATGATTCATGATTCAATTCATGATTCATGATTCAATTCATGATTCGAATCCTGATTCAATTCATGATTCATGATTCATGATTCAATTCATGATTCATGATTCAATTCATGATTCATGATTCAATTCATGATTCAATTCATGATTCAATTCATGATTCATGATTCGATTCATGATTCGATTCATGATTCATAATTCAATTCATGATTAATGGTTCATGATTCAATTCATAATTCATGATTCATGATTCAATTCATGATTCAATTCATGATTCATGATTCATGATTCAATTTATAATTCATGATTCATGATTCATGATTCAATTCATGATTCATGATTCATGATTCAATTCATGATTCATGATTCAATTCATGATTCATGATTCATGATTTATGATTAAATTCATGATTCAATTAATGATTCATGATTCATGATTCAATTCATGATTCATGATTCAATTCATGATTCATGATTCATGATTCAATTTATAATTCATGATTCATGATTCATGATTCATGATTCAATTCATGATTCATGATTCATGATTCAATTCATGATTCATGATTCATGATTTATGATTCAATTCATGATTCAATTAATGATTCATGATTCATGATTCAATTCATGATTCATGATTCAATTCATGATTCTTGATTCATGATTCATGATTCAATTCATGATTCATGATTCATGATTCAATTCATGATTCATGATTCATGATTCATGATTCAATTCATGATTCAAGATTCATGATTCAATTCATGATTCATGATTCATGATTCAATTCATGATTCATGATTCATGATTCAATTCATGATTCATGATTCAATTCATGATTCATGATTCGATTCATGATTCATGATTCAATTCATGATTCATGATTTAATTCATGATTCATGATTCAATTCATGATTCAATTCATGACTCATGAATCATGATTCAATTTATAATTCATGATTCATGATTCATGATTGATGAATTCAATTCATGATTCATGATTCATAAATTATGATTTAATTCATGATTCAATTCATAATTCATGATTTATGATTCAATTTATGGTTTATGATTCATGATTCAATTCATAATTCATAATTCATGATTCATGACTCAATTCATGATTCATGATTCAATTCATGTTTCATGATTCATGATTCAAATTCATGATTCATGATTAATTTCATGATTCATGATTCAATTCATGATTCATGATTCATGTTTCATTTCATGATTCATGATTCATGATTCATGATTCATGATTCAATTCATGATTCATGATTAAATTCATGATTCAATTCATGATTCATGATTCATGATTCAATTTATTATTCATGATTCGTGATTTAATTCATGATTCAATTTATGATTCATGATTCATGATTTGATTCATGATTCAATTCATGATTCAATTCATGATTCATGATTCAATTCATGATTCAATTCATGATTCATGATTTATGATTCAATTGATGATTCATGATTCAATTCATGATTCATGATTCAATTCATGATTCATGATTCATGATTCAATTCATGATTCAATTCATGATTCATGATTCATGATTCAATTCATGATTCATGATTCATGATTCAATTCATGATTCATGATTCAATTCATGATTCAATTCATGATTCATGATTCGATTCATGATTCTTGATTCATGATTTATGATTCAATTCATGGTTCATGATTCATGATTCAATTCATAATTCAATGATTCATGACTCAATTCATGATTCATGTTTCATGATTCAATTCATGTTTCATGATTCATTATTCGATTCATTATTCATGATTAATGATTCAATTCATGATTCATGATTCAATTCATGATTCATGATTCATGTTTCATTTCATGATTCATGATTCATGATTCAATTCATGATTCAATTCATGATTCATGATTCATGATTCAATTCATGATTCACTTCATGATTCATGATTCATGATTCAATTTATTAATCATGATTCGTGATTTAATTCATGATTCAATTCATGATTCATGATTCGAATCCTGATTCAATTTATGATTTCATGATTCATGATTCAATTCATGATTCATGATTCATGATTCAATTCATGATTCATGATTCGATTCATGATTCATGATTCAATTCATGATTCGAATCCTGATTCAATTTATGATTCATGATTTGATTTATGATTCATGAGTCATGATTCATGATTCAATTCATGATTCATGATTTGATTTATGATTCATGATTCATGATTCAATTCATGATTCATGATTCATGATTCATGATTCAATTCATGATTCATGATTCATGATTCATGATTCGATTTCTGATTCATAATTCATGATTCATGATTCATGATTCATGATTCAATTCATGATTCATGATTCGATTCATGATTTTTGATTCATGATTCATGATTCGATCCATGATTCATGATTAATGATTCACTTCATGATTCATGATTCATGATTCATGATTCAATTCATAATTCATGATTCATGATTCATGATTCAATTCATGATTCATGATTCAATTCATGATTCATGATTCATGATTCAATTCATGATACATGATTCATGATTCATGATTCATGATTCATGATTCAATTCATGATTCATGATTCAATTCATGATTCATGATTCAATTCATGATTCAAGATTCATGATTCGATTCATGATTCATGATTCATGATTCAATTCATGATTGATGAATTCAATTCATGATTCATGATTTATGATTCAATTCAAGATTCAATTCATGATTCATGATTCAATTCATGATTCATGATTCATGATTCAATTCATGATCATGATTCATGATTCAATTCATGATTCATGATTCATGATTCAATTCATGATTCAATTTATGATTCATGATTCATGATTTAATTCATGATTCAATTCATGATTCATGATTCAATTCATGATTCAAATCATGATTCATGATTCATGATTCAATTCATGATTCATGATTCAATTCATGATTCATGATTCAATTCATGATTCATGATTCGATTCATGATTCATGATTCATGATTCAATTCATGATTTATGATTCATGATTCATGATTCATGATTCATGATTCATGATTCAATTCATGATTTATGATTCAATTCATGATTTATAATTCATTGATTCATGATTCAATTCACGATTCATGATTCAATTCATGATTCGAATCCTGATTCAATTAATGATTCATGATTCATGATTCAATTCATGATTCATGATTCATGATTCATGATTCAATTCATGATTCATGATTCATGAATCAATTCATGATTCATGATTCAATTCATGATTCATGATTCATGATTCATGATTCAATTCATGATTCATGATTCAATTCATGATTCAATTCATGATTCAATTCATGATTCATGATTCGAATCCTGATTCAATTTATGAATTATGATTTGATTTATGATTCATGATTCATGATTCAATTCATGATTCATGATTTGATTTATGATTCATGATTCATGATTCAATTCATGATTCATGATTCATGATTCATGATTCAATTCATAATTCATGATTCATGATTCATGATTCAATTCATGATTCATGATTCAATTCATGATTCATGATTCATGATTCAATTCATGATTCATGATTCATGATTCATGATTCAATTCATGATTCATGATTCAATTCATGATTCATGATTCAATTCATGATTCAAGATTCATGATTCGATTCATGATTCATGATTCATGATTCAATTCATGATTCATGATTCAATTCATGATTCATGATTTATGATTCAATTCAAGATTCAATTCATGATTCATGATTCAATTCATGATTCATGATTCAATTCATGATTCATGATTCATGATTCAATTCATGATTCATGATTCATGATTCAATTCATGATTCAATTTATGATTCATGATTCATGATTTAATTCATGATTCAATTCATGATTCATGATTCAATTCATGATTCAATTCATGATTCATGATTCATGATTCAATTCATGATTCATGATTCAATTCATGATTCATGATTCAATTCATGATTCATGATTCAATTCATGATTTATGATTCATGATTCATGATTCATGATTCATGATTCATGATTCAATTCATGATTTATGATTCAATTCATGATTCATGATTCAATTCATGATTCATGATTCAATTCATGATTCATGATTCGATTCATGATTCATGATTCATGATTCAATTCATGATTTATGATTCATGATTCATGATTCATGATTCATGATTCATGATTCAATTCATGATTTATGATTCAATTCATGATTCATAATTCATGATTCATGATTCAATTCACGATTCATGATTCAATTCATGATTCGAATCCTGATTCAATTAATGATTCATGATTCATGATTCAATTCATGATTCATGATTCATGATTCATGATTCAATTCATGATTCATGATTCAATTCATGATTCATGATTCAATTCATGATTCATGATTCATGATTCATGATTCAATTCATGATTCATAATTCATGATTCAATTCATGATTCATGATTCAATTCATGATTCAATTCATGATTCATGATTCGAGTCATGATTCTTGATTCATGATTCATGATTCAATTCATGATTCATGATTCATGATTCAATTCATGATTCATGATTCAATTCATGATTCAAGATTCATGATTCGATTCATGATTCATGATTCAATTCATGATTCATGATTCAATTCATGATTCATGATTCATGATTCGATTCGTGATTCAATTCATGATTCATGATTCGATTCATGATTCATAATTCAATTCATGATTAATGATTCATGATTCAATTCATGATTCATGATTCATGATTCAATTCATGATTCAATTCATGATTCATGATTCATGATTCAATTTATGATTCATGATTCATGATTCAATTCATGATTCATGATTCAATTCATGATTCAAGATTCATGATTCGATTCATGATTCATGATTCATGATTCAATTCATGATTCATGATTCAATTCATGATTCATGATTCAATTCATGATTCATGATTTGATTCATGATTCATGATTCAATTCATGATTCATGATTCATGATTCAATTCATGATTCATGATTCATGATTCAATTCATGATTCAATTCATGACTCATGAATCATAATTCAATTTATGATTCATGATTCATGATTCATGATTGATGAATTCAATTCATGATTCATGATTCATGATTTATGATTCAATTCAAGATTCAATTCATGATTCATGATTCAATTCATGATTCATGATTCATGATTTAATTCATGATTCATGATTCATGATTCAATTCATGATTCATGATTCATGATTCAATTCATGATTCAATTTATGATTCATGATTCATGATTTAATTCATGATTCAATTCATGATTCATGATTCAATTCATGATTCAATTCATGATTCATGATTCATGATTCAATTCATGATTCATGATTCAATTCATGATTCATGATTCAATTCATGATTCATGATTCGATTCATGATTCATGATTCAATTCATGATTTATGATTCATGATTCATGATTCATGATTCATGATTCATGATTCAATTCATGATTTATGATTCGATTCATGATTCATGATTCATGATTCAATTCATGATTCATGATTCAATTCATGATTCAATTCATGATTCATGATTCGATTCATGATTCATGATTCATGATTCAATTCATGATTCATGATTCAATTCATGATTCAATTCATGATTCATGATTAGATTCATGATTCTTGATTCATGATTCATGATTCGATTCATGATTCATGATTCATGATTCAATTCATGATTCATGATTCAATTCATGATTCAAGATTCATGATTCGATTCATGATTCATGATTCAATTCATGATTCATGATTCATGATTCATGATTCAATTCATGATTCATGATTCAATTCATGATTCAAGATTCATGATTCGATTCATGATTCATGATTCAATTCATGATTCATGATTCAATTCATGATTCATGATTCATGATTCGATTCGTGATTCAATTCATGATTCATGATTCGATTCATGATTCATAATTCAATTCATGATTAATGATTCATGATTCAATTCATAATTCATGATTCATGATTCAATTCATGATTCAATTCATGATTCATGATTCATGATTCAATTTATGATTCATGATTCATGATTCATGATTCAATTCATGATTCATGATTCATGATTCAATTCATGATTCATGATTCAATTCATGATTCATGATTCATGATTTATGATTAAATTCATGATTCAATTAATGATTCATGATTTATGATTCAATTCATGATTCATGATTCAATTCATGATTCATGATTCATGATTCAATTCATGATTCATGATTCGATTCATGATTCATGATTCATGATTCAATTCATGATTCATGATTCAATTCATGATTCAATTCATGATTCATGATTCGATTCATGATTCTTGATTCATGATTCATGATTCGATTCATGATTCATGATTCATGATTCAATTCATGATTAATGATTCAATTCATGATTCAAGATTCATGATTCGATTCATGATTCATGATTCAATTCATGATTCATGATTCAATTCATGATTCATGATTCATGATTCGATTCGTGATTCAATTCATGATTCATGATTCGATTCATGATTCATAATTCAATTCATGATTAATGATTCATGATTCAATTCATAATTCATGATTCATGATTCAATTCATGATTCAATTCATGATTCATGATTCATGATTCAATTTATAATTCATGATTCATGATTCATGATTCATGATTCAATTCATGATTCATGATTCATGATTCAATTCATGATTCATGATTCAATTCATGATTCATGATTCATGATTTATGATTAAATTCATGATTCAATTAATGATTCATGATTCATGATTCAATTCATGATTCATGATTCAATTCATGATTCATGATTCATGATTCAATTTATAATTCATGATTCATGATTCATGATTCAATTCATGATTCATGATTCATGATTCAATTCATGATTCATGATTCAATTCATGATTCATGATTCATGATTTTATGATTCAATTAATGATTCAATTAATGATTCATGATTCATGATTCAATTCATGATTCATGATTCAATTCATGATTCTTGATTCATGATTCATGATTCAATTCATGATTCATGATTCATGATTCAATTCATGATTCATGATTCATGATTCATGATTCAAATTCATGATTCAAGATTCATGATTCAATTCATGATTCATGATTCATGATTCAATTCATGATTCATGATTCATGATTCATGATTCAATTCATGATTCATGATTCAATTCATGATTCATGATTCGATTCATGATTCATGATTCAATTCATGATTCATGATTTAATTCATGATTCATGATTCAATTCATGATTCAATTCATGACTCATGAATCATGATTCAATTTATGATTCATGATTCATGATTCATGATTGATGAATTCAATTCATGATTCATGATTCATAAATTATGATTTAATTCATGATTCAATTCATAATTCATGATTTATGATTCAATTTATGGTTTATGATTCATGATTCAATTCATAATTCATAATTCATGATTCATGACTCAATTCATGATTCATGATTCAATTCATGTTTCATGATTCATGATTCAAATTCATGATTCATGATTAATTTCATGATTCATGATTCAATTCATGATTCATGATTCATGTTTCATTTCATGATTCATGATTCATGATTCAATTCATGATTCATGATTCATGATTCAATTCATGATTCATGATTCATGATTAAATTCATGATTCAATCATGATTCATGATTCATGATTCAATTTATTATTCATGATTCGTGATTTAATTCATGATTCAATTCATGATTCATGATTCAATTCAGGATTCAATTTATGATTCATGATTCATGATTCAATTCATGATTCATGATTCATGATTCAATTCATGATTCATGATTCGATTCATGATTCATGATTCAAGATTCAAATCATGATTTATAATTCATGATTCATGATTCAATTCATGATTCATGATTCAATTCATGATTCGAATCCTGATTCAATTTATGATTCATGATTTGATTTATGATTCATGATTCATGATTCATGATTCAATTTATGAATTATGATTTGATTTATGATTCATGATTCATGATTCAATTCATGATTCATGATTCATGATTCATGATTCAATTCATGATTCATGATTCATGATTCAATTCATGATTCATGATTCGATTAATGATTTTTGATTCATGATTCATGATTCGATTCATGATTCATGATTCATGATTCATGATTCAATTCATAATTCATGATTCATGATTCATGATTCAACTTCATGATTCATGATTCAATTCATGATTCTTGATTCATGATTCATGATTCGATTCACGATTCATGATTCATGATTCAATTCATGATTCTTGATTCATGATTCATGATTCGATTCATGATTCATGATTCATGATTCATGATTCAATTCATGATTCACGATTCATGATTCGATTCATGATTCATGATTCATGATTCAATTCATGATTCATGATTCAATTCATGATTCATGATTCAATTCATGATTCATGATTTGATTCATGATTCTTGATCATGATTTATGATTCAATTCATGGTTCATGATTCATGATTCAATTCATAATTCATAATTCATGATTCATGACTCAATTCATGATTCATGTTTCATGATTCAATTCATGTTTCATGATTCATTATTCGATTTCATGATTCATGATTAAAGATTCAATTCATGATCTCATGATTCAATTCATGATTCATGATTCATGTTTCATTTCATGATTCATGATTCATGATTCAATTCATGATTCATGATTCATGATTCAATTCATGGATTCATGATTCATGATTCAATTCATGATTCACTTCATGATTCATGATTCATGATTCAATTTATTAATCATGATTCGTGATTTAATTCATGATTCAATTCATGATTCATGATTCAATTCAGGATTCAATTCATGATTCATTGATTCATGATTCAATTCATGATTCATGATGCATGATTCAATTCATGATTCATGATTCGATTCATGATTCATGATTCAATTCATGATTCGAATCCTGATTCAATTTATGATTCATGATTTGATTTATGATTCATGATTCATGATTCAATTCATGATTCATGATTTGATTTATGATTCATGATTCATGATTCAATTCATGATTCATGATTCATGAATCATGATTCAATTCAATGATTCATGATTCATGATTCCATGATTCGATTTCTGATTCATGATTCATGATTCATGATTCAATTCATGATTCATGATTCAATTCATGATTTTTGATTCATGATTCATGATTCGATCCATGATTCATGATTCATGAATCACTTCATGATTCATGATAATGATTCATGCTTCATGATTCAATTCATGATTCATATTCAATTCATGATTCATGGATTCATGATTCAATTCATGATTCATGAATTCAATTCATGATTCATGATTCAATTCATGATCATGATTCATGATTCAATTCATGATTCATGATTCAATTCATGATCATGATTCATGATTCAATTCATGATTCATGATTCAATTCATGATTCATGATTCATGATTCAATTCATGATTCATGATTCAATTCATGATTCATGATTCAATTCATGATTCATGATTCAATTCATGATTCATGATTCAATTCATGATTCATCTTCATGATTCAATTCATGATTCATGATTCATGATTCATGATTCATGATTCAATTCATGATTCATGATTCAATTCATGATTCAAGATTCATGATTCGATTCATGATTCAAGATTCATGATTCATTCATGATGCATGATTCAATTCATGATTCATGATTCAATTCATGATTCATGAATTCGATTCATGATTCATGATTCATGATTCAATTCATGATTCATGATTCATGATTCAATTCATGATTCAATTCATGACTCATGAATCATGATTCAATTTATGATTCATGATTCATGATTCAATGATTGATGAATTCAATTCATGATTCATGATTTATGATTCAATTCAAGATTCAATTCATGATTCATGATTCAATTCATGATTCATTATCATGATTCAATTCATGATTCATGATTCATGATTCAATTCATGATTCATGATTCAATTCATGATTCAATTTATGATTCATGATCATGATTTAATTCATGATTCAATTCATGATTCATGATTCAATTCATGATTCATGATTCATGATTCAATTCATGATTCATGATTCAATTCATGATTCATGATTCATGTCATGATTCATGATTCAATTCATGATTCATGATTCATGATTCAATTCATGATTCATGATTCAATTCATGATTCAATTCATGATTCATGATTCGAGTCATGATTCTTGATTCATGATTCATGATTCAATTCATGATTCATGATTCATGATTCAATTCATGATTCATGATTCAATTCATGATTCAAGATTCATGATTCGATTCATGATTCATGATTCAATTCATGATTCATTATTCAATTCATGATTCATGATTCATGATTCGATTCGTGATTCAATTCATGATTCATGATTCGATTCATGATTCATATTCAATTCATGATTAATGATTCATGATTCAATTCATGATTCATGATTCAATTCATGATTCAATTCATGATTCATGATTCATGATTCAATTCATGATTCATGATTCATGATTCAATTCATGATTCATGATTCAATTCATGATTCATGATTCAATTCATGATTCATGATTCGATTCATGATTCATGATTCAATTCATGATTCATGATTCATGATTCAATTCATGATTCATGATTCATGATTCATTCATGATTCAATTCATGACTCATGAATCATAATTCAATTTATGATTCATGATTCATGATTGATGAATTCAATTCATGATTCATGATTCATGATTTATGATTCAATTCAAGATTCAATTCATGATTCATGATTCAATTCATGATTCATGATTCAATTCATGATTCATGATTCATGATTCAATTCATGATTCATGATTCATGATTCAATTCATGATTCAATTTATGATTCATGATTCATGATTTAATTCATGATTCAATTCATGATTCATGATTCAATTCATGATTCATGATTCATGATTCAATTCATGATTCATGATTCAATTCATGATTCATGATTCAATTCATGATTTATGATTCATGATTCATGATTCATGATTCATGATTCAATTCATGATTCATGATTCGATTCATGATTCATGATTCATGATTCAATTCATGATTCATGATTCAATTCATGATTCAATTCATGATTCATGATTCGATTCATGATTCTTGATTCATTTTTCATGATTCGATTCATGATTCATGATTCATGATTCAATTCATGATTCATGATTCAATTCATGATTCAAGATTCATGATTCGATTCATGATTCATGATTCAATTCATGATTCATGATTCAATTCATGATTCATGATTCATGATTCGATTCGTGATTCAATTCATGATTCATGATTCGATTCATGATTCATAATTCAATTCATGATTAATGATTCATGATTCAATTCATAATTCATGATTCATGATTCAATTCATGATTCAATTCATGATTCATGATTCATGATTCAATTTATGATTCATGATTCATAATTCATGATTCATGATTCAATTCATGATTCATGATTCATGATTCATGATTCAATTCATGATTCATGATTCAATTCATGATTCATGATTCATGATTTATGATTAAATTCATGATTCAATTAATGATTCATGATTCATGATTCAATTCATGATTCATGATTCATGAATTATGATTCAATTCATGATTCATGATTCATGATTCAATTCATAATTCATGATTCATGATTCATGATTCAATTCATGATTCATGATTCAATTCATGATTCTTGATTCATGATTCATGATTCAATTCATGATTCATGATTCATGATTCAATTCATGATTCATGATTCATGATTCATGATTCAATTCATGATTCAAGATTCATGATTCAATTCATGATTCATGATTCATGATTCAATTCATGATTCATGATTCATGATTCAATTCATGATTTATGATTTAATTCATGATTCATGATTCAATTCATGATTCAATTCATGACTCATGAATCATGATTCAATTTATGATTCATGATTCATGATTCATGATTGATGAATTCAATTCATGATTCATGATTCATAATTTATGATTTAATTCATGATTCAATTCATGACTCATGAATCATGATTCAATTTATGATTCATGATTCATGATTCATGATTGATGAATTCAATTCATGATTCATGATTCATAATTTATGATTTAATTCATGATTCAATTCATGATTCATGATTCATGATTCAATTCATGATTCATGATTCATGATTCAATTCATGATTCAATTCATGATTCATGATTCATGATTCAATTCATGATTTATGATTCAATTTATGATTCATGATTCGATTCATGATTCATGATTCATGATTCAATTCATGATTTATGATTCATGATTGATGATTCAATTCATGATTCATGATTCAATTCATGATTCGAATCCTGATTCAATTCATAATTCATGATTCAATTCATGATTCATGATTCATGATTCATAATTCATGATTCAATTCATGATTCATGATTCAATTCATGATTCATGATTCAATTCATGATTTAATTCATGATTCATGATTCGATTCTTGATTCTTGATTCATGATTCATGATTCGATTCATGATTCATGATTCATGATTCAATTCATGATTCATGATTCATGATTCATGATTCAATTCATAATTCATGATTCATGATTCATGATTCGATTCATGATTCTTGACTCATGATTCATGATTCGATTCATGATTCATGATTCATGATTCATGATTTAATTCATGATTCATGATTCAATTCATGATTCAAGATTCATGATTCAATTCATGATTCATGATTCAATTCATGATTCATGATTCAATTCATGATTCATGATTCATGATTCGATTCGTGATTCAATTCATGATTCATGATTCAATTCATGATTCATGATTCAATTTATGATTAATGATTCATGATTCAATTCATGATTCATGATTCATGATTCAATTCATGATTCAATTCATGATTCATGATTCATGATTCAATTTATGATTCATGATTCATGATTCATGATTCATGATTCAATTCATGATTCATGATTCAATTCATGATTCAATTCATGATTCATGATTAATTTCATGATTCATGATTCATGATTCAATTCATGATTCATGATTCATGATTCATGATTCATGATTCATGATTCATGATTAAATTCATGATTCATGATTCATGAATTATGATTCAATTCATGATTCATGATTCATGATTCATGATTCATGATTCAATTCATGATTCACTTCATGATTCATGATTCATGATTTAATTTATAATTCATGATTCAATTCATGATTTAAGATTCATGATTCGATTCATGATTCATGATTCAATTCATGATTCATGATTCATGTTTCGATTCATGATTCAATTCATGATTCATGATTCGATTCATGATTCATGATTCAATTCATGATTCATAATTCATGATTTATGATTCAATTCATAATTCATAATTCATGATTCAATTCATGATTCATGATTCAATTCATGATTCATGATTCATGATTCAATTCATGATTCATGATTCATGATTCGATTCATGATTCATGATTTATGATTCAATTCATGATTCATGATTCATGATTCAATTCATGATTCATGATTCATGATCCATGATTCAATTCATGATTCATGACTCAATTCATGATTCATGATTCATGATTCAATTCATGTTTCTTGATTCATTATTCGATTCATGATTCATGATTCATGATTCAATTCATGATTCATGATTCATGTTTCATTTCATGATTCATGATTCATGATTCAATTCATGATTCATGATTCATGATTCAATTCATGATTCATGATTCATGATTCAATTCATGATTCACTTCATGATTCATAATTCATGATTCAATTTATTATTCATGATTCGTGATTTAATTCATGATTCAATTCATGATTCATGAATTAATTCAGGATTCAATTCATGATTCAATTCATGATTCATGAATTAATTCAGGATTCAAGTCATGATTCATGATTCATGATTCAATTCATGATTCATGATTCATGATTCAATTCATGATTCATGATCCGATTCATGATTCATGATTCAATTCATGATTCGAATCCTGATTCAATTTATGATTCATGATTTGATTTATGATTCATAGTTCATGATTCATGATTCAATTCATGATTCATGATTTGATTTATGATTCATGATTCATGATTCAATTCATGATTCATGATTCATGATTCATGATTCATGATTCGATTTCTGATTCATGATTCATGATTCATGATAAAATTCATGATTCATGATTCATGATTCATGATTCATGATTCGATTTCTGATTCATGATTCATGATTCATGATTCATGATTCGATTCATGATTCATGATTCATGATTCACTTCATGATTCATGATTCATGATTCATGATTCATGATTCAATTCATGATTCATGATTCATGATTCATGATTCAATTCATAATTCATGATTCATGATTCAATTCATGATTCATGATTCATGAATTATGATTGATGAATTCAATTCATGATTCATGATTTATGATTCAATTCAAGATTTAATTCATGATTCATGATTCAATTCATGATTCATGATTCATGATTCAATTCATGATTCATGATTCAATTCATGATTCATGATTCATGATTCAATTCATGATTCAATTTATGATTCATGATTCATGATTTAATTCATGATTCAATTCATGATTCATGATTCAATTCATGATTCAATTCATGATTCATGATTCATGATTCAATTCATGATTCATGATTCAATTCATGATTCATGATTCAATTCATGATTCATGATTCGATTCATGATTCATGATTCATGATTCAATTCATGATTTATGATTCATGATTCATGATTCATGATTCATGATTCAATTCATGATTTATGATTCAATTCATGATTCATAATTCATGATTCATGATTCAATTCACGATTCATGATTCAATTCATGATTCGAATCCTGATTCAATTAATGATTAATGATTCATGATTCAATTCATGATTCATGATTCATGATTCATGATTAAATTCATGATTCATGATTCAATTTATGATTCATGATTCGATTCATGATTCTTGATTCATGATTCATGATTCGATTCATGATTCATGATTCATGATTCAATTCATGATTCATGATTCGATTCATGATTCATGATTCATGATTCAATTCATGATTCATGATTCAATTCATGATTCAATTCATGATTCATGATTCGATTCATGATTCTTGATTCATGATTCATGATTCGATTCATGATTCATGATTCATGATTCAATTCATGATTCATAATTCAATTCATGATTCAAGATTCATGATTCGATTCATGATTCATGATTCAATTAATGATTCATGATTCAATTCATGATTCATGATTCATGATTCGATTCGTGATTCAATTCATGATTCATGATTCGATTCATGATTCATAATTCAATTCATGATTCATGATTTATGATTCAATTCAAGATTTAATTCATGATTCATGATTCAATTCATGATTCATGATTCATGATTCAATTCATGATTCATGATTCAATTCATGATTCATGATTCATGATTCAATTCATGATTCAATTTATGATTCATGATTCATGATTTAATTCATGATTCAATTCATGATTCATGATTCAATTCATGATTCAATTCATGATTCATGATTCATGATTCAATTCATGATTCATGATTCAATTCATGATTCATGATTCAATTCATGATTCATGATTCGATTCATGATTCATGATTCATGATTCAATTCATGATTTATGATTCATGATTCATGATTCATGATTCATGATTCAATTCATGATTTATGATTCAATTCATGATTCATAATTCATGATTCATGATTCAATTCACGATTCATGATTCAATTCATGATTCGAATCCTGATTCAATTAATGATTAATGATTCATGATTCAATTCATGATTCATGATTCATGATTCATGATTAAATTCATGATTCATGATTCAATTTATGATTCATGATTCGATTCATGATTCTTGATTCATGATTCATGATTCGATTCATGATTCATGATTCATGATTCAATTCATGATTCATGATTCGATTCATGATTCATGATTCATGATTCAATTCATGATTCATGATTCAATTCATGATTCAATTCATGATTCATGATTCGATTCATGATTCTTGATTCATGATTCATGATTCGATTCATGATTCATGATTCATGATTCAATTCATGATTCATAATTCAATTCATGATTCAAGATTCATGATTCGATTCATGATTCATGATTCAATTAATGATTCATGATTCAATTCATGATTCATGATTCATGATTCGATTCGTGATTCAATTCATGATTCATGATTCGATTCATGATTCATAATTCAATTCATGATTAATGATTCATGATTCAATTCATAATTCATGATTCATGATTCAATTCATGATTCAATTCATGATTCATAATTCATGATTCAATTTATGATTCATGATTCATGATTCATGATTCATGATTCAATTCATGATTCATGATTCATGATTCAATTCATGATTCATGATTCAATTCATGATTCATGATTCATGATTTATGATTAAATTCATGATTCAATTAATGATTCATGATTCATGATTCAATTCATGATTCATGATTCATGATTCAATTCATGATTCATGATTCAATTCATGATTCATGATTCATGATTTATGATTAAATTCATGATTCAATTAATTATTCATGATTCATGATTCAATTCATGATTCATGATTTAATTCATGATTCATGATTCATGATTCAATTCATGATTCATGATTCAATTCATGATTCATGATTCATGAATTATGATTCAATTCATGATTCGTGATTCATGATTCAATTCATAATTCATGATTCATGATTCATGATTCAATTCATGATTCATGATTCAATTCATGATTCATGATTCAATTCATGATTCATGATTCATGATTCATGATTCATGATTCAATTCATGATTCAAGATTCATGATTCAATTCATGATTCATGATTCATGATTCAATTCATGATTCATGATTCATGATTCAATTCATGATTCATGATTCAATTCATGATTCATGATTCGATTCATGATTCATGATTCAATTCATGATTCATGATTTATGATTTAATTCATGATTCATGATTCAATTCATGATTCAATTCATGACTCATGAATCATGATTCAATTTATGATTCATGATTCATGATTGATGAATTCAATTCATGATTCATGATTCATAATTTATGATTTAATTCATGATTCAATTCATGATTCATGATTCAATTCATGATACATGATTCATGATTCAATTCATGATTCATGATTCATGATTCAATTCATGATTCGATTCATGATTCATGATTCATGATTCAATTCATGATTTATGATTCATGATTCATGATTCAATTCATGATTCATGATTGAATTCATGATTCGAATCCTGATTCAATTCATGATTCAATTCATGATTCATGATTCGATTCTTGATTCTTGATTCATGATTCATGATTCGATTCATGATTCATGATTCATGATTCAATTCATGATTCATGATTCATGATTCATGATTCAATTCATAATTCATGATTCATGATTCATGATTCGATTCATGATTATTGACTCATGATTCATGATTCGATTCATGATTCATGATTCATGATTTAATTCATGATTCATGATTCAATTCATGATTCAAGATTCATGATTCGATTCATGATTCATGATTCAATTCATGATTCATGATTCAATTCATGATTCATGATTCATGATTCGATTCGTGATTCAATTCATGATTCATGATTCAATTCATGATTCATGATTCAATTTATGATTAATGATTCATGATTCAATTCATGATTCATGATTCATGATTCAATTCATGATTCAATTCATGATTCATGATTCATGATTCAATTTATGATTCATGATTCATGATTCATGATTCATGATTCAATTCATGATTCATGATTAATGATTCAATTCATGATTCAATTCATGATTCATGATTAATTTCATGATTCATGATTCATGATTCATGATTCATGATTAAATTCATGATTCATGATTCATGATTCATGATTCAATTCATGATTCATGATTCATGATTCATGATTCAATTCATGATTCAATTCATGATTCATGATTCATGATTTAATTTATAATTCATGATTCAATTCATGATTTAAGATTCATGATTCGATTCATGATTCATGATTCAATTCATGATTCATGATTCATGTTTCGATTCATGATTCAATTCATGATTCATGATTCGATTCATGATTCATGATTCAATTCATGATTCATAATTCATGATTTATGATTCAATTCATGATTCATGATTCATGATTCATGATTCATGATTCATGATTCATGATTCAATTCATGATTCATGATTCATGATTCAATTCATGATTCATGATTCATGATTCGATTCATGATTCATGATTTATGATTCAATTCATGATTCATGATTCATGATTCAATTCATGATTCATGATTAATGATTCAATTCATGATTCATGATTCAATTCATGTTTCATGATTCATTATTCAATTCATGATTCATGATTCATGATTCAATTCATGATTTATGATTCAATTCATGTTTCATGATTCATGATTCGATTCATGATTCATGATTAATGATTCAATTCATGATTCATGATTCAATTCATGTTTCATGATTCATTATTCGATTCATGATTCATGATTCATGATTCAATTCATGATTCATGATTCAATTCATGATTCATGATTCATGTTTCATTTCATGATTCATGATTCATGTTTCAATTCATGATTCATGATTCATGATTCAATTCATGATTCATGATTCATGATTCAATTCATGATTCACTTCATGATTAATAATTCATGATTAAATTTATTATTCATGATTCGTGATTTAATTCATGATTCAATTCATGATTCATGATTCAATTCAGGATTCAATTCATGATTCATGATTCATGATTCAATTCATGATTCATGATTCATGATTCAATTCATGATTCATGATCCGATTCATGATTCAATTCATGATTCGAATCCTGATTCAATTTATGATTCATGATTTGATTTATGATTCATGATTCATGATTCAATTCATGATTCATGATTCAATTCATGATTCATGATTCAATTCATGATTCATGATTCGATTCATGATTCATGATTTAATTCATGATTCATGATTCAATTCATGATTCATGATTCAATTCATAATTCAATTCATGACTCATGAATCATAATTCAATTTATGATTCATGATTCATGATTCATGATTGATGAATTCAATTCATGATTCATGATTCATGATTTATGATTCAATTCAAGATTCAATTCATGATTCATGATTCAATTCATGATTCATGATTCATGATTCAATTCATGATTCATGATTCATGATTCAATTCATGATTCATGATTCATGATTCAATTCATTATTCAATTTATGATTCATGATTCATGATTTAATTCATGATTCAATTCATGATTCATGATTCAATTCATGATTCATGATTCAATTCATGATTCATGATTAATGATTCAATTCATGATTCAATTCATGATTCATGATTAATTTCATGATTCATGATTCATGATTCATGATTCATGATTAAATTCATGATTCATGATTCATGATTCATGATTCAATTCATGATTCATGATTCATGATTCATGATTCAATTCATGATTCAATTCATGATTCATGATTCATGATTTAATTTATAATTCATGATTCAATTCATGATTTAAGATTCATGATTCGATTCATGATTCATGATTCAATTCATGATTCATGATTCATGTTTCGATTCATGATTCAATTCATGATTCATGATTCGATTCATGATTCATGATTCAATTCATGATTCATAATTCATGATTTATGATTCAATTCATGATTCATGATTCATGATTCATGATTCGTGATTCATGATTCATGATTCAATTCATGATTCATGATTCATGATTCAATTCATGATTCATGATTCATGATTCGATTCATGATTCATGATTTATGATTCAATTCATGATTCATGATTCATGATTCAATTCATGATTCATGATTAATGATTCAATTCATGATTCATGATTCAATTCATGTTTCATGATTCATTATTCAATTCATGATTCATGATTCATGATTCAATTCATGATTTATGATTCAATTCATGTTTCATGATTCATGATTCGATTCATGATTCATGATTAATGATTCAATTCATGATTCATGATTCAATTCATGTTTCATGATTCATTATTCGATTCATGATTCATGATTCATGATTCAATTCATGATTCATGATTCAATTCATGATTCATGATTCATGTTTCATTTCATGATTCATGATTCATGTTTCAATTCATGATTCATGATTCATGATTCAATTCATGATTCATGATTCATGATTCAATTCATGATTCACTTCATGATTAATAATTCATGATTAAATTTATTATTCATGATTCGTGATTTAATTCATGATTCAATTCATGATTCATGATTCAATTCAGGATTCAATTCATGATTCATGATTCATGATTCAATTCATGATTCATGATTCATGATTCAATTCATGATTCATGATCCGATTCATGATTCAATTCATGATTCGAATCCTGATTCAATTTATGATTCATGATTTGATTTATGATTCATGATTCATGATTCAATTCATGATTCATGATTCAATTCATGATTCATGATTCAATTCATGATTCATGATTCGATTCATGATTCATGATTTAATTCATGATTCATGATTCAATTCATGATTCATGATTCAATTCATAATTCAATTCATGACTCATGAATCATAATTCAATTTATGATTCATGATTCATGATTCATGATTGATGAATTCAATTCATGATTCATGATTCATGATTTATGATTCAATTCAAGATTCAATTCATGATTCATGATTCAATTCATGATTCATGATTCATGATTCAATTCATGATTCATGATTCATGATTCAATTCATGATTCATGATTCATGATTCAATTCATGATTCAATTTATGATTCATGATTCATGATTTAATTCATGATTCAATTCATGATTCATGATTCAATTCATGATTCATGATTCAATTCATGATTCAATTCATGATTCATGATTCATGATTCAATTCATGATTCATGATTCATGATTCAATTCATGATTCATGATTCGATTCATGATTCATGATTCATGATTCGATTCATGATTTATGATTCATGATTCATGATTCATGATTCATGATTCATGATTCAATTCATGATTCATGATTCGATTCATGATTCATGATTCAATTCATGATTCATGATTCAATTCATGATTCAATTCATGATTCATGATTCGATTCATGATTCTTGATTCATGATTCATGATTCGATTCATGATTCATGATTCATGATTCAATTCATGATTCATGATTTAATTCATGATTCAAGATTCATGATTCGATTCATGATTCATGATTCAATTAATGATTCATGATTCAATTCATGATTCATGATTCATGATTCGATTCGTGATTCAATTCATGATTCATGATTCGATTCATGATTCATAATTCAATTCATGATTAATGATTCATGATTCAATTCATAATTCATGATTCATGATTCAATTCATGATTCAATTCATGATTCATGATTCATGATTCAATTTATGATTCATGATTCATGATTCATGATTCAATTCATGATTCATGATTCATGATTCAATTCATGATTCATGATTCAATTCATGATTCATGATTCATGATTTATGATTAAATTCATGATTCAATTAATGATTCATGATTCATGATTCAATTCATGATTCATGATTCATGATTCAATTCATGATTCATGATTCAATTCATGATTCATGATGCATGATTTATGATTAAATTCATGATTCAATTAATGATTCATGATTCATGATTCAATTCATGATTCATGATTCAATTCATGATTCATGATTTAATTCATGATTCATGATTCATGATTCAATTCATGATTCATGATTCATGAATTATGATTCAATTCATGATTCATGATTCATGATTCAATTCATAATTCATGATTCATGATTCATTATTCAATTCATGATTCATGATTCAATTCATGATTCTTGATTCATGATTCATGATTCAATTCATGATTCATGATTCATGATTCAATTCATGATTCATGATTCATGATTCATGATTCATGATTCAATTCATGATTCAAGATTCATGATTCAATTCATGATTCATGATTCATGATTCAATTCATGATTCATGATTCATGATTCAATTCATGATTCATGATTCATGATTCATGATTCAATTCATGATTCATGATTCAATTCATGATTCATGATTCGATTCATGATTCATGATTCAATTCATGATTCATGATTTATGATTTAATTCATGATTCATGATTCAATTCATGATTCAATTCATGACTCATGAATCATGATTCAATTTATGATTCATGATTCATGATTCATGATTGATGAATTCAATTCATGATTCATGATTCATAATTTATGATTTAATTCATGATTCAATTCATGATTCATGATTCATGATTCAATTCATGATTTATGATTCAATTCATGATTCATGATTCAATTCATGATTCATGATTCGATTCATGATTCATGATTCATGATTCAATTCATGATTCATGATTCATGATTCAATTCATGATTCAATTTATGATTCATGATTCATGATTTAATTCATGATTCAATTCATGATTCATGATTCAATTCATGATTCATGATTCAATTCATGATTCAATTCATGATTCATGATTCATGATTCAATTCATGATTCATGATTCATGATTCAATTCATGATTCATGATTCGATTCATGATTCATGATTCATGATTCGATTCATGATTTATGATTCATGATTCATGATTCATGATTCATGATTCATGATTCAATTCATGATTCATGATTCGATTCATGATTCATGATTCAATTCATGATTCATGATTCAATTCATGATTCAATTCATGATTCATGATTCGATTCATGATTCTTGATTCATGATTCATGATTCGATTCATGATTCATGATTCATGATTCAATTCATGATTCATGATTTAATTCATGATTCAAGATTCATGATTCGATTCATGATTCATGATTCAATTAATGATTCATGATTCAATTCATGATTCATGATTCATGATTCGATTCGTGATTCAATTCATGATTCATGATTCGATTCATGATTCATAATTCAATTCATGATTAATGATTCATGATTCAATTCATAATTCATGATTCATGATTCAATTCATGATTCAATTCATGATTCATGATTCATGATTCAATTTATGATTCATGATTCATGATTCATGATTCAATTCATGATTCATGATTCATGATTCAATTCATGATTCATGATTCAATTCATGATTCATGATTTATGATTAAATTCATGATTCAATTAATGATTCATGATTCATGATTCAATTCATGATTCATGATTCATGATTCAATTCATGATTCATGATTCAATTCATGATTCATGATGCATGATTTATGATTAAATTCATGATTCAATTAATGATTCATGATTCATGATTCAATTCATGATTCATGATTCAATTCATGATTCATGATTTAATTCATGATTCATGATTCATGATTCAATTCATGATTCATGATTCATGAATTATGATTCAATTCATGATTCATGATTCATGATTCAATTCATAATTCATGATTCATGATTCATTATTCAATTCATGATTCATGATTCAATTCATGATTCTTGATTCATGATTCATGATTCAATTCATGATTCATGATTCATGATTCAATTCATGATTCATGATTCATGATTCATGATTCATGATTCAATTCATGATTCAAGATTCATGATTCAATTCATGATTCATGATTCATGATTCAATTCATGATTCATGATTCATGATTCAATTCATGATTCATGATTCAATTCATGATTCATGATTCGATTCATGATTCATGATTCAATTCATGATTCATGATTTATGATTTAATTCATGATTCATGATTCAATTCATGATTCAATCATG
>NW_027447254.1:0-34527 GCF_038048845.1 Mixophyes fleayi | reverse complement strand
TGATTCATGATTCAAATCATGATTCATGATTCAATTCATGATTCATGATTCAATTCATGATTCATGATTCAATACATGATTCATGATATGATTCATGATTCAATTCATGATTCATGATTCAATTCATGATTCAATTCATGATTCAATTCATGATTCAAATCATGATTCATGATTCATGATTCAATTCATGATTAAATTCATGATTCATGATTCATGATTCATGATTCAATTCATAATTCATGGTTCAATTCATGATTCATGATTCATGATTCATGATTCAATACCTGATTCATGATTCATGATTCAATTAATGATTCTTGATTCATGATTCATGATTCATGATTCAATTCATGATTCATGATTCAATTTATGATTCAATTCATGATTCATGATTCAATTCATGATTCATGATTCATGATTCAATTCATGATGCAATTCATGATTCATAATTCATGATTCATGTTTCATGATTCAATTCATGATTCATGATTCAATTCATGATTCATGATTCTTGATTCATTTAATAATTTATGATTCGATTTATGATTCATGATTAATGAATCATGAATCGATTCTTGATTCATGATATGATTCATGATTCAATTCATGATTCATGATTCAATTCATGATTCAATTCATGATTCAAATCATGATTCATGATTCAAATCATGATTCATGATTCATGATTCATGATTCATGATTTAATTCATGATTCATGATCCAATTTATGATTTATTTCCGTGATTTATGATTTATGATTCAATTCATGATTCAATTCATGATTCATGATTCAATTCATGATTCATGATTCATGATTCAATTCATGATTCATGATTCATGATTCAATTCATGATTCATGATTCATGATTCATGATTCATGATTCATGATTCAATTCATGAATCATGATTCATGATTCAATTCATGATTCATGATTCAATTAATGAATCAGGATTCAATTCATGACTCATGATTCATTTCATGATTCAATTAATGAATCAGGATTCAATTCATGACTCATGATTCATTTCATGATTCAATTCATGATTCAATTCATGATTCAAATCATGATTCATGATTCATGATTCATGATTCTTGATTCAAATCATGATTCATGATTCAATTCATGATTTATGATTCAATTCATGATTCAATTCATGATTCATGATTCATGATTTAATTCATGATTCAATTCATGATTCATGATTCATGATTCAATATATGATTCAATTCATGATTCATGATTCATGATTCATGATTCAATTCCTGATTCATGATTCATGATTCAATTAATGATTCTTGATTCATGATTCATGATTCATGATTCAATTCATGATTCAATTTATGATTCAATTCATGATTCATGATTCAATTCATGATTCATGATTCATGATTCAATTCATGATTCAATTCATGATTCATAATTCATGATTCATGTTTCATGATTCAATTCATGATTCATGATTCAATTCATGATTCATGATTCATGATTCATGATTCTTGATTCATTTAATAATTTATGATTTATGATTTAATTCATAATTTATGATTCGATTTATGATTCATGATTAATGAATCATGAATCGATTCATGATTCATGATGTGAATCATGATTCAATTCATGATTCATGATTCAATTCATGATTCAATTCATGATTCAAATCATGATTCATGATTCAATTCATGACTCATGATTCATGATTCATGATTCATGATTTAATTCATGATTCATGATCCAATTTATGATTTATTTCCGTGATTTATGATTTATGATTCAATTCATGATTCAATTCATGATTCATGATTCAATTCATGATTCATGATTCATGATTCAATTCATGATTCATGATTCATGATTCAATTCATGATTCATGATTCATGATCCAATTCATGATTCAATTCATGATTCATGATTCAATTCATGATTCATGATTCATGATTCAATTCATGATTCATGATTCATGATTCAATTCATGATTCATGATTTATGATTCATGATTCATGATTCAATTCATGATTCATGATTCATTTCATGATTCATGATTCAATTCATGATTCAATTCATTATTCATGATTCAATTCATGATTCTTTATTCAAATCATGATTCATGATTCAATTCATGATTCAATTCATGATTCATGATTCATGATTCAATTCATGATTCAATTCATGATTCATGATTCATGATTCAATATATGATTCAATTCATGATTCATGATTCAAATCATGATTCATGATTCAATTCATGATTTATGATTCATGATTCATGATTTAATTCATGATTCGATTCATGATTCAATTCATGATTCATGATTCAATTCATGATTCATGATTCTTGATTCATGTAATAATTTATGATTTATGATTTAATTCATGATTTATGATTCGTGATTAATGAATCATGATTCGATTCATGATTCATGATTCATGATTCAATTCATGATTTAATTCATGATTCAATAATGATTAAATTTATGATTCATGATTGAAATCATGATTCATGATTCAATATATGATTCAATTCATGATTCATGATTCAAATCATGATTCATGATTCAATTCATGATTCATGATTCAATACATGATTCATGATATGATTCATGATTCAATTCATGATTCATGATTCAATTCATGATTCAATTCATGATTCAATTCATGATTCAAATCATGATTCATGATTCATGATTCAATTCATGATTAAATTCATGATTCATGATTCATGATTCATGATTCAATTCATAATTCATGGTTCAATTCATGATTCATGATTCATGATTCATGATTCAATTCCTGATTCATGATTCATGATTCAATTAATGATTCTTGATTCATGATTCATGATTCATGATTCAATTCATGATTCATGATTCAATTTACGATTCAATTCATGATTCATGATTCAATTCATGATTCATGATTCATGATTCAATTCATGATTCATAATTCATGATTCATGTTTCATGATTCAATTCATGATTCATGATTCAATTCATGATTCATGATTCTTGATTCATTTAATAATTTATGATTCGATTTATGATTCATGATTAATGAATCATGAATCGATTCTTGATTCATGATATGATTCATGATTCAATTCATGATTCATGATTCAATTCATGATTCAATTCATGATTCAAATCATGATTCATGATTCAAATCATGATTCATGATTCATGATTCATGATTCATGATTTAATTCATGATTCATGATCCAATTTATGATTTATTTCCGTGATTTATGATTTATGATTCAATTCATGATTCAATTCATGATTCATGATTCAATTCATGATTCATGATTCATGATTTAATTCATGATTCATGATTCATGATTCAATTCATGATTCATGATTCATGATTCATGATTCATGATTCATGATTCAATTCATGAATCATGATTCATGATTCAATTCATGATTCATGATTCAATTAATGAATCAGGATTCAATTCATGACTCATGATTCATTTCATGATTCAATTAATGAATCAGGATTCAATTCATGACTCATGATTCATTTCATGATTCAATTCATGATTCAATTCATGATTCAAATCATGATTCATGATTCATGATTCATGATTCTTGATTCAAATCATGATTCATGATTCAATTCATGATTTATGATTCAATTCATGATTCAATTCATGATTCATGATTCATGATTCAATTCATGATTCAATTCATGATTCATGATTCATGATTCAATATATGATTCAATTCATGATTCATGATTCAAATCATGATTCATGATTCAATTCATGATTTATGATTCATGATTCATGATTTAATTCATGATTCGATTCATGATTCAATTCATGATTCATAATTCAATTCATGATTCATATTTCAGTTCATGATTCAATTCATGATTCATTATTCAATTCATGATTAATGATTCATGATTCAATTCATGATTCATGATTCAATATATGATTCAATTCATGATTCATGATTCAAATCATGATTCATGATTCAATTCATGATTTATGATTCGATTCAAGATTCATGATTCATGATTTATTATTCGATTCATGATTCATGATTCATGATTCAAATTATGATTCCTTATTCATGATTTATGATTCATGATTCATGATTCAATTCATGATTCATGATTCAATTCATGATTCAATTCCTGATTCAATTCATGATTCATGATTCATGATTCATGATTCAATTCATGATTCAATTCTTGATTCATGATTCAATTCATGATTCATGATTCATGATTCAATTCATGACTCATGATTCAGGATTCAGGATTCATGATTCAATTCATGATTCATAATTCAATTCATGATTCATGATTCAATTCATGATTCATGATTCAATTCATTATTCATGATTTAATTCATTATTCATGATTCAATTCACGACTCATGATTCAGGATTCAGGATTCATGATTCATGATTCAATTCATGATTCATGATTCATGATTCAATTCATGATTCATGATTCAATTCATGATTCATGATTTAATTCATTATTCATGATTCAATTCATGACTCATGATTCAGGATTCATGATTCATGATTCAATTCATGATTCATGATTCAATTCATGATTCATGATTCATGATTCAATTCATGATTCATGATTCAATTCATGATTCATGATTCAATTCATGACTCATGATTCCTGATTCCTGATTCATGATTCAAATTATGATTCAATTCATGATTCATGATTCAATTCCTGATTCCTGATTCCTGATTCCTGATTCATGATTCAATCCATGATTCCTGATTCCTGATTCCTGATTCATGATTCAATTCATGATTCATGATTCAATTCATGATTCAATTCCTAATTCAATTCATGATTCATGATTTATGATTCATGATTCAATTCATGATTCATGATTCAATTCATGATTCATGATTCATGATTCAATTCATGACTCATGATTCATGATTCATTATTCATGATTTAATTCATTATTCATGATTCAATTCACGACTCATGATTCAGGATTCAGGAATCATGATTCAATTCATGATTCATGATTTAATTCATGATTCATGATTCATGATTCAATTCATGATTCATGATTCAATTCATGATTCATGATTTAATTCATTATTCATGATTCAATTCATGACTCATAATTCAGGATTCATGATTCATGATTCAATTCATGATTCATGATTTAATTCATGATTCATGATTCATGATTCAATTCATGATTCATGATTCATGATTCAATTCATGATTCATGATTCATTAATCAATTCATGATTCATGATTCATGATTCAATTAATGAATCAGGATTCAATTAATGATTCATGATTCATTTCATGATTCATGATTCAATTCATGATTCAATTCATTATTCATAATTCAATTCATGATTTTTGATTCAAATCATGATTCATGATTCAATTCATGATTCATGATTCAATTCATGATTCAATTCATGATTCATGATTCATGATTCAATTAATGAATCAGGATTCAATTCATGATTCATGATTCAATTCATGATTCATGATTCATGATTCAATTCATGATTCATGATTCATGATTCAATTCATGATTCATGATTCATGATTCATGATTCATGATTCATGATTCTATTCATGAATCATGATTCATGATTCAATTCATGATTCATGATTCAATTAATGAATCAGGATTCAATTCATGACTCATGATTCATTTCATGATTCAATTAATGAATCAGGATTCAATTCATGACTCATGATTCATTTCATGATTCAATTCATGATTCAATTCATGATTCAAATCATGATTCATGATTCATGATTCATGATTCTTGATTCAAATCATGATTCATGATTCAATTCATGATTTATGATTCAATTCATGATTCAATTCATGATTCATGATTCATGATTCAATTCATGATTCAATTCATGATTCATGATTCATGATTCAATATATGATTCAATTCATGATTCATGATTCAAATCATGATTCATGATTCAATTCATGATTTATGATTCATGATTCATGATTTAATTCATGATTCGATTCATGATTCAATTCATGATTCATAATTCAATTCATGATTCATATTTCAGTTCATGATTCAATTCATGATTCATTATTCAATTCATGATTATTGATTCATGATTCAATTCATGATTCATGATTCAATATATGATTCAATTCATGATTCATGATTCAAATCATGATTCATGATTCAATTCATGATTTATGATTCGATTCAAGATTCATGATTCATAATTTATTATTCAATTCATGATTCATGATTCATGATTCAAATTATGATTCCTTATTCATGATTTATGATTCATGATTCATGATTCAATTCATGATTCATGATTCAATTCATGATTCAATTCCTGATTCAATTCATGATTCATGATTCATGATTCATGATTCAATTCATGATTCAATTCTTGATTCATGATTCAATTCATGATTCATGATTCATGATTCAATTCATGACTCATGATTCAGGATTCAGGATTCATGATTCAATTCATGATTCATGATTCAATTCATGATTCATGATTCAATTCATGATTCATGATTCAATTCATTATTCATGATTTAATTCATTATTCATGATTCAATTCACGACTCATGATTCAGGATTCAGGATTCATGATTCATGATTCAATTCATGATTCATGATTCATGATTCAATTCATGATTTATGATTCAATTCATGATTCATGATTCAATTCATGACTCATGATTCAGGATTCAGGATTCATGATTCAATTCATGATTCATGATTCAATTCATGATTCATGATTCAATTCATGATTCATGATTCAATTCATGATTCATGATTCAATTCATGACTCATGATTCCTGATTCCTGATTCATGATTCAAATTATGATTCAATTCATGATTCATGATTCATGATTCAATTCATGATTCCTGATTCCTGATTCATGATTCAATCCATGATTCCTGATTCCTGATTCCTGATTCATGATTCAATTCATGATTCATGATTCAATTCATGATTCAATTCCTAATTCAATTCATGATTCATGATTCATGATTCATGATTCAATTCATGATTCATGATTCAATTCATGATTCATGATTCATGATTCAATTCATGACTCATGATTCATGATTCATTATTCATGATTTAATTCATTATTCATGATTCAATTCACGACTCATGATTCAGGATTCAGATATCATGATTCATGATTTAATTCATGATTCATGATTCATGATTCAATTCATGATTCATGATTCAATTCATGATTCATGATTTAATTCATTATTCATGATTCAATTCATGACTCATGATTCAGGATTCATGATTCATGATTCAATTCATGATTCATGATTTAATTCATGATTCATGATTCATGATTCAATTCATGATTCATGATTCATGATTCAATTCATGATTCATGATTCATTAATCAATTCATGATTCATGATTCATGATTCAATTAATGAATCAGGATTCAATTAATGATTCATGATTCATTTCATGATTCATGATTCAATTCATGATTCAATTCATTATTCATAATTCAATTCATGATTTTTGATTCAAATCATGATTCATGATTCAATTCATTATTCATGATTCAATTCATGATTCAATTCATGATTCATGATTCATGATTCAATTAATGAATCAGGATTCAATTCATGATTCATGATTCAATTCATGATTCATGATCCAATTTATGATTTATTTCCGTGATTTATGATTTATGATTCAATTCATGATTCAATTCATGATTCATGATTCAATTCATGATTCATGATTCATGATTCAATTCATGATTCATGATTCATGATTCAATTCATGATTCATGATTCATGATTCATGATTCATGATTCAATTCATGAATCATGATTCATGATTCAATTCATGATTCATGATTCAATTAATGAATCAGGATTCAATTCATGATTCATGATTCATTTCATGATTCATGATTCAATTCATTATTCATGATTCAATTCATGATTCTTGATTCAAATCATGATTCATGATTCAATTCATGATTTATGATTAAATTCATGATTCAATTCATGATTCATGATTCATGATTCAATTCATGATTCAATTCATGATTCATGATTCATGATTCAATATATGATTCAATTCATGATTCATGATTCAAATCATGATTCATGATTCAATTCATGATTTATGATTCATGATTCATGATTTAATTCATGATTCGATTCATGATTCGATTCATGATTCAATTCATGATTCATGATTCAATTCATGATTCATATTTCAGTTCATGATTCAATTCATGATTCATTATTCAATTCATGATTAATGATTCATGATTCAATTCATGATTCATGATTCAATATATGATTCAATTCATGATTCATGATTCAAATCATGATTCATGATTCAATTCATGATTTATGATTCGATTCAAGATTCATGATTCATGATTTATTATTCGATTCATGATTCATGATTCATGATTCAAATTATGATTCCTTATTCATGATTTATGATTCATGATTCATGATTCAATTCATGATTCATGATTCAATTCATGATTCAATTCCTGATTCAATTCATGATTCATGATTCATGATTCATGATTCAATTCATGATTCAATTCTTGATTCATGATTCAATTCATGATTCATGATTCATGATTCAATTCATGACTCATGATTCAGGATTCAGGATTCATGATTCAATTCATGATTCATGATTCAATTCATGATTCATGATTCAATTCATGATTCATGATTCAATTCATTATTCATGATTTAATTCATTATTCATGATTCAATTCACGACTCATGATTCAGGATTCAGGATTCATGATTCATGATTCAATTCATGATTCATGATTCATGATTCAATTCATGATTCATGATTCAATTCATGATTCATGATTTAATTCATTATTCATGATTCAATTCATGACTCATGATTCAGGATTCATGATTCATGATTCAATTCATGATTCATGATTCAATTCATGATTCATGATTCATGATTCAATTCATGATTCATGATTCAATTCATGATTCATGATTCAATTCATGACTCATGATTCCTGATTCCTGATTCATGATTCAAATTATGATTCAATTCATGATTCATGATTCATGATTCAATTCATGATTCCTGATTCCTGATTCCTGATTCATGATTCAATCCATGATTCCTGATTCCTGATTCCTGATTCATGATTCAAATTATGATTCAATTCATGATTCATGATTCAATTCATGATTCCTGATTCATGATTCAATTCATGATTCATGATTCAATTCATGATTCATGATTCATGATTCAATTCATGACTCATGATTCATGATTCATTATTCATGATTTAATTCATTATTCATGATTCAATTCACGACTCATGATTCAGGATTCAGGAATCATGATTCAATTCATGATTCATGATTTAATTCATGATTCATGATTCATGATTCAATTCATGATTCATGATTCAATTCATGATTCATGATTTAATTCATTATTCATGATTCAATTCATGACTCATGATTCAGGATTCATGATTCATGATTCAATTCATGATTCATGATTTAATTCATGATTCATGATTCATGATTCAATTCATGATTCATGATTCATGATTCAATTCATGATTCATGATTCATTAATCAATTCATGATTCATGATTCATGATTCAATTAATGAATCAGGATTCAATTAATGATTCATGATTCATTTCATGATTCATGATTCAATTCATGATTCAATTCATTATTCATAATTCAATTCATGATTTTTGATTCAAATCATGATTCATGATTCAATTCATGATTCATGATTCAATTCATGATTCAATTCATGATTCATGATTCATGAATCATGAATCATGAATCGAATCATGAATCATGAAATAAATCATGAATTCAATAAAGATTCATGAACCATGAATTGAATCATAAATCATGAATCATGAATCGAATCATGAATCATGAATTGAATCATGAATCATGAATTAAATCATGAATCATGAAATAAATCATGAATTGAATCAAGATTCATGAACCATGAATTGAATCATGAAATAAATTATGAATCATGAATTGAATCATAAATCATGAATCATGAATTGAATCATAAATCATGAATCATGAATTTAATCATGAATCATAATTCGAATCATGAATCATGAATCATGAATTGAATCATGAATCATGAATCATGAATTGAATCATAAATCATGAATCGAATCATGAATTGAATCATGAATCATGAATTGAATCATAAATCATGAATTGAATCAGGAATCATGAATCATGAAATGAATCATGAAATGACTCATGAAATGAATCATGAATCATTAATTGAATCATGAATCACGAATTGAATCATAAATCATAAATCGAATCATGAATCATGAAATGAATCATGAATTGAATCTTGAATCATGAATTGAATCATGAATCATGAATCATGAATCGAATCATGAATCATGAAATAAATAATGAATTGAATCATGAATTGAATCATGAATCATGAATCGAATCATGAATCATGAAATAAATCATGAATTGAATCAAGATTCATGAACCATGAATTGAATCATGAAATAAATCATGAATCATGAATTGAATCATAAATCATGAATCATAAATTTAATCATGAATCATGAATCGAATCATGAATTAAAAATTGAAACATGAATCAAATCATGAATCATGAATTGAATCATGAATCATGAATTGAATCATGAATCATGAATTGAATCATGAATCATGAATCGAATCATGAATTGAATCATGAATCATGAATCATGAATCGAATCATGAATCATGAATTGAATCATGAATCATGAATTGAATCATGAATCATGAATTGAATCATGAATCATGAATTATGAATTGAATCATGAGTCATGAATCATAAATTAAATCATGAATCATGAAATGAATCATGAATCATGAATTGAATCATGAATCATGAATCATGAATCGAATCATGAATCATGAATTGAATCATGAATCCTGAATTGAATCATGAATCATGAAATGAATCATATATTGAATCATGAATTCAAACATGAATCATGAATCAAATCATGAATCATGAATTTATTCATGAATTGAATTTAAGAATTGAATCATGCATTGAATCATGAATTATGAATCATGCATTGAATCATGAATCATGAATCATGAATTGAATCATGAATCATGAATTGAATTATTAATTGAAACAAGAATTGAATCATGAATTGAATCATGAATCATGAATCGAATCATGATTCATGAATTGAATCATGAATCATGAATTGAATCATGAATCATGAATCATGAAATGAATCAAGAATCATGAATTGAATCATGAATCATGAATTGAATCAGGAATCATGGATAACGAAATGAATCATGAAATGAATCATGAATTGAATCATGAATCTTGAATTGAATCATGAATTGATTCATAATTCATAAATCGAATCATGAATCATGAATCATGAATTGAATCATGAATCATGAATCGAATCATGAATCATGAATCATGAATTGAATCATGAATCATGAATCATAAATTGAATCATGAATTGAATCATGAATTATGAATCATAAATTGAATCATGAATTGAATCATGAATTGAATCATGAATCATGAAATGAATCATGAATCATGAATTGAATAATGAATCATGAATTGAATCAGGAATCATGAATCATGAAATGAATCATGAAATGAATCATGAATCATGAATTGAATCATGAATCACGAACTGAATCATGCATCATGAATCATGAATTGAATCATAAATCGTGAATTGAATCATGAATTGAATCATGAATCATGAATCATGAATCGAATCACTAATCATGAAATAAATCATGAATTGAATCATGAATTGAATCATGAATCATGAATTGAATGATGAATGATGAATCATGGATCGAATCATGAATCATAAATTGAATCATGAATCATGAATTGAATCATGAATCATGATTCATGAATTGAATCATGAATTGAATCATGAATTATAAATCATAAGTTGAATCATGAATTGAATCATGAATTGAATCATTAATCATGAATCATGAAATGAATCATGAATTGAATCATGAATCTTGAATTGAATCATGAATCATGAATTGAATCATGAATCATAAATCGAATCATGAATTATGAATTAAATCATGAATCATGAATCATGAATCGAATCATGAATCATGAATTGAATCATGAATCATGAATCACGAATTATGAATTGAATCATGAATCATGAATTGAATCATGAATCATGAATCATGAATTAAATCATGAATCATGAATCATAAATTGAATCATGAATCATTAATCATGAATTGAATCATGAATCATCAATTTAATCATGAATTGAATCATGAATTATGAATCATAAATTGAATCATGAATTTAATCATGAATTGAATCAGGAATCATGAATCATGAAATGAATCATGAAATGAATTAGGAATCATGAATTGAATCATGAATCACGAATTGAATCATGCATCATGAATTGAATCATGAATTATAAATCGAATCATGAATCATGAATCATGAATCAGGAATTAAATCATGATTCATGAATCATGAATTAAATCATAAATCATGAATCGAATCATGAATTGAATCATGAATCATGAATCATGAATCGAATCATGAATTATGAAATAAATCATGAATTGAATCATGAATTGAATCATGAATCATGAATCATGAATCGAATCATGAATCATGAAATAAATCATGAATTCAATAAAGATTCATGAACCATGAATTGAATCATAAATCATGAATCATGAATCGAATCATGAATCATGAATTGAATCATGAATCATGAATTAAATCATGAATCATGAAATAAATCATGAATTGAATCAAGATTCATGAACCATGAATTGAATCATGAAATAAATCATGAATCATGAATTGAATCATAAATCATGAATCATGAATTTAATCATGAATCATAATTCGAATCATGAATCATGAATCATGAAATAAATCATGAATCATGAATTGAATCATAAATCATGAATCATGAATTTAATCATGAATCATAATTCGAATCATGAATCATGAATCATGAATTGAATCATGAATCATGAATCATGAATTGAATCATAAATCATGAATCGAATCATGAATTGAATCATGAATCATGAATTGAATCATGAATCATGAATTGAATCAGGAATCATGAATCATGAAATGAATCATGAAATGACTCATAAAATGAATCATGAATCATTAATTGAATCATAAATCACGAATTGCATCATAAATCATAAATCGAATCATGAATCATGAAATGAATCATGAATTGAATCTTGAATCATGAATTGAATCATGAATCATGAATCATGAATCGAATCATGAATCATGAAATAAATAATGAATTGAATCATGAATTGAATCATGAATCATGAATCATGAATCGAATCATGAATCATGAAATAAATCATGAATTGAATCAAGATTCATGAACCATGAATTGAATCATGAAATAAATCATGAATCATGAATTGAATCATGAATCATGAATCGAATCATGAATTAAAAATTGAATCAAGAATCATGAATCAAATCATGAATCATGAATTGAATCATGAATCATGAATCGAATCATGAATTGAATCATGAATCATGAATCATGAATTGAATCATGAATTGAATCATAAATCATATATCGAATCATGAATCATCAATCATGAATTGAATCATAAATTATGAATCATGAATTTAATCATGAATCATATATCGAATCATGAATCATGAATTGAATCATGAATCATGAATTGAATCATGAATCAAGAATTATGAATTGAATCATGAGTCATAATTCATAAATTAAATCATGAAATGAATCATGAATAATGAATTGAATCATGAATCATGAATCATGAATCGAATCATGAATCATGAATTGAATTATGAATCATGAATTGAATCATGAATCATGAAATAAATCATGAATTGAATCATGAATTCAAACATGAATCATGAATCGAATCATGAATCATCATTTTAATCATGAATTAAATCAAGAATTGAATCATGCATTGAATCATGAATCATGCATTGAATCATGAATCATGAATCATGAATTGAATCATGAATCATGAATTGAATTATTAATTGAAACAAGAATTGAATCATGAATTGAATCATGATTCATGAATTGAATCATGAATCATGAATTGAATCATGAATCATGAATCATGAATTGAATCATGAATCATGAATCATGAAATTAATCAAGAATCATGAATTGAATCATGAATCATGAATTGAATCAGGAATCATGGATAATGAAATGAATCATGAAATGAATCATGAATTGAATCATGAATCATGAATTGAATCATGAATCTTGAATTGAATCATGAATCATTAAATGAATCATGAAATGAATCATGAATCATGAATTGAATCATGAATTGATTCATAATTCATAAATCGAATCATGAATCATGAATCATGAATTGAATCATGAATCATGAATCGAATCATGAGCAGCACATGGGCAGCACAGTGGCGAAGTGGTAGCACTTCTGCCTCACAGCGCTGGGGTCATGAGTTCAATTCCCGACCACGGCCTTATCTGTGTGGAGTTTGTATGTTCTCCCTGTGATTGCGTGGGTTTCCTCCGGGTGCTCCGGTTTCCTCCCACACTCCAAAAACATACTAGTAGGTTAATTGGTTGCTATCAAAATTGACCCTAGTCTCTACCTGTCTGTCTGTCTCCCTCTCTATGTGTGTGAGTGTGTGTCTATATTAGGGAATTTAGACTGTAAGCTCCAATGGGGCAGGGACAGATGTGAATGAGTTCTCTGTACAGCGCTGCGGAGTCAGTGGCACTATATAAATAAATGATGATGATGATGATGATGATGAATCATGAATTGAATCATGAATTGATTCATAATTCATAAATCGAATCATGAATCATGAATCATGAATTGAATCATGAATCATGAATCGAATCATGAATCATGAATAATGAATTGAATCATGAATCATGAATCATAAATTGAATCATGAATTGAATCATGAATTATGAATCATAAATTGAATCATGAATTGAATCATGAATTGAAGCATGAATCATGAAATGAATCATGAATCATGAATTGAATCATGAATCATGAATTGAATCAGGAATCATGAATCATGAAATGAATCATATAATGAATCATGAATCATGAATTGAATCATGAATCACAAATTGAATCATGAATTGAATCATAAATCATGAATTGAATCATGAATTGAATCATGAATCATGAATCATGAATCGAATCATGAATCATGAAATAATATCATGATATGAATCATGAATTGAATCATGAATCATGAATTGAATGATGAATCATGAATCATGAATTATAAATCATAAGTTGAATCATTAATTGAATCATGAATTGAATGATTAATCATGAATCATGAAATGAATCATGATTTGAATCATGAATCTTGAATTGAATCATGAATCATGAAATGAATCATGAAATGAATCATGAATCATGAATTGAATCATGAATCATGAATTGAATCATGAATTGAATCATGAATCATAAATCGAATCATGAATTATGAATTGAATCATGAATCATGAATCATGAATCGAATCATGAATCATGAATTGAATCCTGAAATATGAATCACGAATTATGAATTGAATCATGAATCATGAATTGAATCATGAATCATGAATCGAATCATGAATCATGAATCATGAATTGAATCATGAATCATGAATCATAAATTGAATCATGAATTGAATCATGAATTATGAATCATGAAATGAATCATGAATCATGGAATGAATCATGAATCATGTATTGAATCATGAATTGAATCAGGAATCATGAATCATGAAATGAATCATGAATCATGAATTGAATCATGAATCACGAATTGAATCATGCATCAAGAATTGAATCATGAATTATAAATCGAATCATGAATCATGAATCATGAATCAGGAATTAAATCATGAATCATGAATTAAATCATAAATCATGAATTGAATCATGAATTGAATCATAAATCATGAATCATGAATTTAATCATGAATCATAATTCGAATCATGAATCATAAATCATGAATTGAATCATGAATCATGAATCATGAATTGAATCATAAATCATGAATCGAATAATGAATTGAATCATGAATCATGAAATGAATCATGAATCATGAATTGAATCATGAATCATGAAATGAATCAGGAATCATGAATCATGAAATGAATCATGAAATGACTCATGAAATGAATCATGAATCATTATTTGAATCATGAATCACGAATTGAATCATGAATCATAAATCGAATCATGAATCATGAAATGAATCATGAATTGAATCAAGAATCATGAATTGAATCATGAATCATGAATCATGAATCGAATCATGAATCATGAAATAAATAATGAATTGAATCATGAATTGAATCATGAATCATGAATCATGAAATAAATCATGAATTGAATCAAGATTCATGAACCATGAATTGAATCATGAAATAAATCATGAATCATGAATTGAATCATAAATCATGAATCATAAATTTAACCATGAATCGAATCATGAATTAAAAATTGAATCATGAATCATGAATCAAATCATGAATCATGAATTGAATCATGAATCGAATCATGAATTGAATCATGAATCATGAATTGAATCATAAATTATGAATCATGAATTTAATCATAAATCATATATCGAATCATGAATCATGAATCATGAATTGAATCATAAATTATGAATCATGAATTTAATCATGAATCATATATCGAATCATGAATCATGAATCATGAATCGAATCATATGAAATTGAATCATTAATCATGAACTGAATCATGAATCATGAATCGAATCATGAATTGAATCATGAATCATGAATCATGAATTGAATTATAAATCATGAATCGAATCATGAATCATGAATTGAATCATGAATCATAAATTGAATCATGAATCATGAATTATGAATTGAATCATGAGTCATGAATCATAAATTAAATCATGAATCATGAAATGAATCATGAATTGAATCATGAATTCAAACATGAATCTCGAATCGAATCATGAATCATGAATTTAATTATGAATTGAATCAAGAATTGAATCATGCATTGAATCATGCATCATGAATCATGAATTGAATCATGAATCATGAATTGAGTTATTAATTGAAACAAGAATTGAATCATGAATTGAATCATGAATCATGAATCGAATCATGATTCATGAATTGAATCATGAATCATGAATTGAATCATGAATCATGAATCATGAATTGAATCATGAATCATGAATCATGAAATGAATCAAGAATCATGAATTGAATCATAAATCATTAATTGAATCAGGAATCATGGATAATGAAATGAATCATGAAATGAATCATGAATTGAATCATGAATCATGAATTGAATCATGAATTGATTCATAACTCATAAATCGAATCATGAATCATGAATCATGAATTGAATCATGAATCATGAATCGAATCATGAATCATGAATCATGAATTGAATCATGAATCATGAATCATAAATTGAATCATGAATTGAATCATGATTTATGAATCATAAACTGAATCATGAATTGAATCATGAATTGAAGCATGAATCATGAAATGAATCATGAATCATGAATTGAATCATGAATCATGAATTGAATCAGGAATCATGAAATGAATCATGAATTGAATCATAAATCATGAATTGAATCATGAATTGAATCATGAATCATGAATCATGAATCGAATCATGAATCATGAAATAAATCATGAAATGAATCATGAATTGAATCATGAATCATGAATTGAATGATGAATGATGAATCATGAATCGAATCATGAATCATGAATTGAATCATGAATCATGAATCATGAATTGAATCATGAATTAAATCATGAATCTTGAATTGAATCATGAATCATGAAATGAATCATGAATTGAATCATGAATCATGAATTGAATCATGAATCATGAAATGAATCATGAATCATGAATTGAATCATGAATCATGAATCATGAATCGAATCATGAATCATGAATTGAATCATGAATCATGAATTGAATCATGAATTGATTCATAATTCATAAATCGAATCATGAATCATGAATCATGAATTGAATCATGAATCATGAATCGAATCATGAGCAGCACATGGGCAGCACAGTGGCGAAGTGGTAGCACTTCTGCCTCACAGCGCTGGGGTCATGAGTTCAATTCCCGACCACGGCCTTATCTGTGTGGAGTTTGTATGTTCTCCCTGTGATTGCGTGGGTTTCCTCCGGGTGCTCCGGTTTCCTCCCACACTCCAAAAACATACTAGTAGGTTAATTGGTTGCTATCAAAATTGACCCTAGTCTCTACCTGTCTGTCTGTCTCCCTCTCTATGTGTGTGAGTGTGTGTCTATATTAGGGAATTTAGACTGTAAGCTCCAATGGGGCAGGGACAGATGTGAATGAGTTCTCTGTACAGCGCTGCGGAGTCAGTGGCACTATATAAATAAATGATGATGATGATGATGATGAATCATGAATTGAATCATGAATTGATTCATAATTCATAAATCGAATCATGAATCATGAATCATGAATTGAATCATGAATCATGAATCGAATCATGAATCATGAATAATGAATTGAATCATGAATCATGAATCATAAATTGAATCATGAATTGAATCATGAATTATGAATCATAAATTGAATCATGAATTGAATCATGAATTGAAGCATGAATCATGAAATGAATCATGAATCATGAATTGAATCATGAATCATGAATTGAATCAGGAATCATGAATCATGAAATGAATCATGAATTGAATCATAAATCATGAATTGAATCATGAATTGAATCATGAATCATGAATTATGAATCGAATCATGAATCATGAAATAATATCATGATATGAATCATGAATTGAATCATGAATCATGAATTGAATGATGAATGATGAATCATGAATTATAAATCATAAGTTGAATCATGAATTGAATCATGAATTGAATGATTAATCATGAATCATGAAATGAATCATGATTTGAATCATGAATCTTGAATTGAATCATGAATCATGAAATGAATCATGAAATGAATCATGAATCATGAATTGAATCATGAATCATGAATTGAATCATGAATTGAATCATGAATCATAAATCGAATCATGAATTATGAATTGAATCATGAATCATGAATCGAATCATGAATCATGAATTGAATCCTGAAATATGAATCACGAATTATGAATTGAATCATGAATCATGAATTGAATCATGAATCATGAATCGAATCATGAATCATGAATCATGAATTGAATCATGAATCATGAATCATAAATTGAATCATGAATTGAATCATGAATTATGAATCATAAATTGAATCATGAATTGAATCATGAATTGAATCATGAATCATGGAATGAATCATGAATCATGTATTGAATCATGAATTGAATCAGGAATCATGAATCATGAAATGAATCATGAATCATGAATTGAATCATGCATCAAGAATTGAATCATGAATTATAAATCGAATCATGAATCATGAATCATGAATCAGGAATTAAATCATGAATCATGAATTAAATCATAAATCATGAATTGAATCATGAATTGAATCATAAATCATGAATCATGAATTTAATCATGAATCATAATTCGAATCATGAATCATAAATCATGAATTGAATCATGAATCATGAATCATGAATTGAATCATAAATCATGAATCGAATAATGAATTGAATAATGAATCATGAAATGAATCATGAATCATGAATTGAATCATGAATCATGAAATGAATCAGGAATCATGAATCATGAAATGAATCATGAAATGACTCATGAAATGAATCATGAATCATTATTTGAATCATGAATCACGAATTGAATCATGAATCATAAATCGAATCATGAATCATGAATTGAATCTTGAATCATGAATTGAATCATGAATCATGAATCATGAATCGAATCATGAATCATGAAATAAATAATGAATTGAATCATGAATTGAATCATGAATCATGAATCATGAAATAAATCATGAATTGAATCAAGATTCATGAACCATGAATTGAATCATGAAATAAATCATGAATCATGAATTGAATCATAAATCATGAATCATAAATTTAACCATGAATCGAATCATGAATTAAAAAATTGAATCATGAATCATGAATCAAATCATGAATCATGAATTGAATCATGAATCGAATCATGAATTGAATCATGAATCATGAATTGAATCATAAATTATGAATCATGAATTTAATCATAAATCATATATCGAATCATGAATCATGAATCATGAATTGAATCATAAATTATGAATCATGAATTTAATCATGAATCATATATCGAATCATGAATCATGAATCGAATCATGAATTGAATCATTAATCATGAACTGAATCATGAATCATGAATCGAATCATGAATTGAATCATGAATCATGAATCATGAATTGAATTATAAATCATGAATCGAATCATGAATCATGAATTGAATCATGAATCATAAATTGAATCATGAATCATGAATTATGAATTGAATCATGAGTCATGAATCATAAATTAAATCATGAATCATGAAATGAATCATGAATTGAATCATGAATTCAAACATGAATCTCGAATCGAATCATGAATCATGAATTTAATTATGAATTGAATCAAGAATTGAATCATGCATTGAATCATGCATCATGAATCATGAATTGAATTATTAATTGAAACAAGAATTGAATCATGAATTGAATCATGAATCATGAATCGAATCATGATTCATGAATTGAATCATGAATCATGAATTGAATCATGAATCATGAATCATGAATTGAATCATGAATCATGAATCATGAAATGAATCAAGAATCATGAATTGAATCATAAATCATTAATTGAATCAGGAATCATGGATAATGAAATGAATCATGAATTGAATCATGAATCATGAATTGAATCATGAATTGATTCATAACTCATAAATCGAATCATGAATCATGAATCATGAATTGAATCATGAATCATGAATCGAATCATGAATCATGAATCATGAATTGAATCATGAATCATGAATCATGAATCATAAATTGAATCATGAATTGAATCATGAATTATGAATCATAAACTGAATCATGAATTGAATCATGAATTGAAGCATGAATCATGAAATGAATCATGAATCATGAATTGAATCATGAATCATGAATTGAATCAGGAATCATGAAATGAATCATGAATTGAATCATAAATCATGAATTGAATCATGAATTGAATCATGAATCATGAATCATGAATCGAATCATGAATCATGAAATAAATCATGAAATGAATCATGAATTGAATCATGAATCATGAATTTAATGATGAATGATGAATCATGAATCGAATCATGAATCATGAATTGAATCATGAATCATGAATCATGAATTGAATCATGAATTAAATCATGAATCTTGAATTGAATCATGAATCATGAAATGAATCATGAATTGAATCATGAATCATGAATTGAATCATGAATCATGAAATGAATCATGAATCATGAATTGAATCATGAATCATGAATCATGAATCGAATCATGAATTGAATCATGAATCATGAATTGAATCATGAATAATGAAATGAATCATGAATTGAATCATGAATTCAAACATGAATCATGAATCGAATCATGAATCATGAATTAATTATGAATTGAATCAAGAATTGAATCATGCATTGAATCATGCATCATGAATCATGAATTGAATCATGAATCATGAATTGAATTATTAATTGAAACAAGAATTGAATCATGAATTGAATCATGAATCGAATCATGATTCATGAATTGAATCATGAATCATGAATTGAATCATGAATCATGAATCATGAATTGAATCATGAATCATGAATCATGAAATGAATCAAGAATCATGAATTGAATCATGAATCTTGAATTGAACCATGAATCATTAAATGAATCATGAAATGAATCATGAATCATGAATTGAATCATGAATTGAGTTCATAACTCATAAATCGAATCATGAATCATGGAATTGAATCATGAATCATGAATCGAATCATGAATCATGAATCATGAATTGAATCATGAATCATGAATCATAAACTGAATCATGAATTGAATCATGAATTGAAGCATGAATCATGAAATGAATCATGAATCATGAATTGAATCATGAATCATGAATTGAATCAGGAATCATGAAATGAATCATGAAATGAATCATAAATCATGAATTGAATCATGAATCACGAATTAAATCATGCATCATGAATCATGAATTGAATCATAAATCATGAATTGAATCATGAATTGAATCATGAATCATGAATCGAATCATGAATCATGAAATAAATCATGAAATGAATCATGAATTGAATCATGAATCATGAATTGAATGATGAGTGATGAATCATGAATCGAATCATGAATCATGAATTGAATCATGAATCATGAATCATGAATTGAATCATGAATTAAATCATGAATCTTGAATTGAATCATGAATCATGAAATGAATCATGAAATGAATCATGAATCATGAATTGAATCATGAATAATGAATTGAATCATGAATCATGAATCGAATCATGAATCATGAATTGAATCATGAATCATGAATCATGAATTGAATCATGAATCATGAATCATAAATTGAATCATGAATTGAATCATGATTTATGAATCATACATTGAATCATGAATTGAATCATGAATTGAATCATGAATCATGGAATGAATCATGAATCATGTATTGAATCATGAATCATGAATTGAATCTTGAATCATGAATCATGAAATGAATCATGAATCATGAATTGAATCATGAATCACGAATAGAATCATGCATCATGAATTGAATCATGAATTATAAATCGAATCATGAATCATGAATCATGAATCAGGAATTAATTCATGAATCATGAATCATGAATTAAATCATAAATCATGAATTGAATCATGAATTGAATCATGAATCATGAATCATGAATCGAATCATGAATTATGAAATAAATCATGAATTGAATCATGAATTGAATCATGAATCATGAATCATGAATTGAATCATGACTCATGAAATAAATCATGAATTGAATCAAAATTCATGAACCATGAATTGAATCATGAAATAAATCATGAATCATGAATTGAATCATGAATCATGAATCATAAATTGAATCATGAATTGAATCATGAATTATGAATCATACATTGAATCATGAATTTAATCATGAATTGAATCATGAATCATGGAATGAATCATGAATCATGTATTGAATCATGAATCATGAATTGAATCAGGAATCATGAATCATGAAATGAATCATGAATCATGAATTGAATCATGAATCACGAATTGAATCAAGCACCATGAATTGAATCATGAATTATAAATCGAATCATGAATCATGAATCAGGAATTAATTCATGAATCATGAATCATGAATTAAATCATAAATCATGAATTGAATCATGAATTGAATCATGAATCATGAATCATGAATCGAATCATGAATTATGAAATAAATCATGAATTGAATCATGAATTGAATCATGAATCATGAATCATGAATCGAATCATGACTCATGAAATAAATCATGAATTGAATCAAGATTCATGAACCATGAATTGAATCATGAAATAAATCATGAATCATGAATTGAATCATAAATCATGAATCATGAATTTAATCATGAATCATAATTCGAATCATGAATCATGAATTGAATCATGAATCATGAATCATGAATTGAATCATAAATCATGAATCGAATCATGAATTGAATCATGAATCATGAAATTAATCATGAATCATGAATTGAATCATGAATCATGAACTAAATCAGGAATCATGAATCATGAAATGAATCATGAAATGACTCATGAAATGAATCATGAATCATTAATTGAATCATGAATCACGAATTGAATCAAGAATCATAAATCGAATCATGAATCATGAAATGAATCATGAATTGAATCTTGAATCATGAATTGAATCATGAATCATGAATCATGAAATGAATCATGAATTGAATCTTGAATCATGAATTGAATCATGAATTATGAATCATGAATCGAATCATAAATCATGAAATAAATAATGAATTGAATCATGAATCATGAATCGAATCATGAATCATGAAATAATTCATGAATTGAATCAAGATTCATGAACCATGAATTGAATCATGAAATAAATCATGAATCATGAATTGAATCATAAATCATAAATCATAAATTTAATCATGAATCATGAATCGAATCATGAATTAAAAATTGAATCATGAATCATGAATCAAATCATGAATCATGAATTGAATCATGAATCATGAATCGAATCATGAATTGAATCATGAATTATGAATCATGAATTGAATCATAAATTATGAATCATGAATTTAATCATGAATCATATATCAAATCATGAATCATGAATCATGAATTGAATCATGAATTGAATCATGAATCATAAATCATGAATTGAATCATGAATCATGAATTCTGAATCCAATCATGAATCATGAATCATGAATCGAATCATGAATCATGAATTGAATCATGAATCATGACTCATGAATTGAATCATGAATCATGAATTGAATCATGAATCATGAATTGAATCATGAATCATGAATCTAATCATGAATTGAATCATGAATCATGAATTGAATTATGAATCATGAATTGAATTATGAATCATGAATCATGAATTGAATCATGAATCATGAATTGAATCATGAATTGAATCATGAATCATGAATTGAATCATGAGTCATGAATCATGAATTGAATCATGAATCATGAATGGAATCATGAATTGAATCATGAATCATGAATTAAATCATGAATCATGAATCATAAAATGAATCATGAATCATGAATTGAATCATTAATCATGAATTGAATCATGAATCATGAATCATAAATTAAATCATGAATCATGAAATGAATCATGAATTGAATCATGAATCATGAATCGAATCATGAATCATGAATTCAATAATGAATCATGAATTGAATCATGAATCATGAAATGAATCATGAATTGAATCATGAATTCAAACATGAATCATGAATCGAATCATGAATCATGAATTGAATTATGAATAGAATCATGCATTGAATCATGAATCATGAATCATGCATTGAATCATGAATCATGAATCATGAATTGAATCATGAATCATGAATTGAATTATTAATTGAAACAAGAATTGAATCATGAATTGAATCATAAATCATGAATCGAATCATGATTCATGAATTGAATCATGAATCATGAATTGAATCATGAATCATGAATTGAATCATGAATTATGAATAATGAAATGAATCAAGAATCATGAATTGAATCATGTATCATGAATTGAATCAGGAATCATGAATCATGAAATGATTCATGAATTGAATCATGAATCTTGAATTGAATCATGAATCATGAAATGACTCATGAAATGAATCATGAATCATGAATTGAATCATGACTTGATTCATAATTCATAAATCATGAATCATGAATTGAATCATGAATCATGAATTAAATCATGAATCATGAATTGAATCATGAATCATGAATTGAATCATGAATTATGAATCATAAATTGAATCATGAATTGAATTATGAATTTAATCATGAATCATGAAATGAATCATGAATCATGAATCATGAATCGAATCATAAATCATGAATTGAATCATGAATCATGAATCACGAATCATGAATTGAATCATGAATCATGAATTGAATCATGAATCATGAATCGAATCATGAATCATAAATCATGAATTAATTCATGAAATGAATCATGAAATGAATCATGACTCATGAATTGAATCATGAATCATGAATCGAATTATGAATCATGAAATAAATCATGAATTGAATCAAGATTCATGAACCATGGATTGAATCATGAAATAAATCATGAATCATGAATTCAATCATAAATCATGAATCATGAATTTAATCATGAATCATAAATCGAATCATGAATCAAGAATTGAATCATGATTAATGAAGCGAATCATGAATCATAAATTGAATCATGAATCATGAATCGAATCATGAATTGAATCATGAATCATGAATTGAATCATGAATCATGAATTGAATCAGGAATCATGAATCATGAAATGAATCATGAAATGAATCATGAATCATGAATTGAATCATGAATCACAAAATGAATCATGAATCATGAATTGAATCATGAATCACAAATTGAATCATGCATCATGAATTGAATCATGAATCATAAATCGAATCATGAATCATGAATCATGAATTGAATCATGCATCATGAATCATGAATTGAATCATAAATCCTGAATTGAATCATGAATTGAATCATGAATCATGAATCATGAATCGAATCATGAATTAAAAATTGAATCATGAATCAAATCATGAATCATGAATTGAATCATGAATCATGAATCGAATCATGAATTGAATCATGAATCATGAATCATGAATTGAATCATAAATTATGAATCATGAATTTAATCATGAATCATATATCAAATCATGAATCATGAATCATGAATTGAATCATGAATTGAATCATGAATCATGAATTCTGAATCCAATCATGAATCATGAATCATGAATTGAATCATGAATCATGACTCATGAATTGAATCATGAATCATGAATTGAATCATGAATCATGAATCTAATCATGAATTGAATCATGAATCATGAATCATGAATTGAATTATGAATCATGAATCGAATCATGAATCATGAATTAAATCATGAATCATGAATTGAATCATGAATAGAATCATGAATCATGAATCATGAATTGAATCATGAATCATGAATTGAATCATGAGTCATGAATCATGAATTGAATCATGAATCATGAACGGAATCATGAATTGAATTATGAATCATGAATTAAATCATGAATCATGAATCATAAAATGAATCATAAATCATGAATTGAATCATTAATCATGAATTGAATCATGAATCATGAATCATAAATTAAATCATGAATCATGAAATGAATCATGAATTGAATCATGAATCATGAATCGAATCATGAATCATGAATTGAATCATGAATCATGAATTGAATCATGAATCATGAAATGAATCATGAATTGAATGATGAATTCAAACATGAATCATGAATCGAATCATGATTCATGAATTGAATCATGAATCATGAATTGAATCATGAATCATGAATTGAATCATGAATCATGAATTGAATCATGAATTATGAATCATTAAATGAATCAAGAATCATTAATTGAATCATGAATCATGAATTGAATCAGGAATCATGAATCATGAAATGAATCATGAATTGAATCATGAATCTTGAATTGAATCATGAATCATGAAATGAATCATGAACTGAATCATGAATCATGAATTGAATCATGAATTGATTCATAATTCATAAATCATGAATCATGAATTGAATCATGAATCATGAATTGAATCATGAATCATGAATTGAATCATGAATCATGAATCATAAATTGAATCATGAATTGAATCATGAATTATGAATCATAAATTGAATCATGAATTGAATCATGAATTGAATCATGAATCATGAATTGAATCATGAATCATGAATCATGAATCGAATCATGAATCATGAATTGAATCATGAATCATGAATCACGAATCATGAATTGAATCATGAATCATGAATTGAATCATGAATCATGAATCGAATCATGAATCATAAATCATGAATTGAATCATGAAATGAATCATGACTCATGAATTGAATCATGAATCATGAATCGAATTATGAATCATGAAATAAATCATGAATTGAATCAAGATTCATGAACCATGAATTGAATCATGAAATAAATCATGAATCATGAATTCAATCATAAATCATGAATCATGAATTTAATCATGAATCATAAATCGAATCATGAATCAAGAATTGAATCATGATTAATGACACGAATCATGAATCATAAATTGAATCATGAATCATGAATCATGAATTGAATCATGAATCATGAATTGAATCAGGAATCATGAATCATGAAATGAATCATGAAATGAATCATGAATCATGAATTGAATCATGAATCACAAAATGAATCATGAATCATGAATTGAATCATGAATCACAAATTGAATCATGAATCATGAATTGAATCATGAATTATGAATCATTAAATGAATCAAGAATCATTAATTGAATCATGAATCATGAATTGAATCAGGAATCATGAATCATGAAATGAATCATGAATTGAATCATGAATCTTGAATTGAATCATGAATCATGAAATGAATCATGAACTGAATCATGAATCATGAATTGAATCATGAATTGATTCATAATTCATAAATCATGAATCATGAATTGAATCATGAATCATGAATTGAATCATGAATCATGAATTGAATCATGAATCATGAATCATAAATTGAATCATGAATTGAATCATGAATTATGAATCATAAATTGAATCATGAATTGAATCATGAATTGAATCATGAATCATGAATTGAATCATGAATCATGAATCATGAATCGAATCCTGAATCATGAATTGAATCATGAATCATGAATCACGAATCATGAATTGAATCATGAATCATGAATTGAATCATGAATCATGAATCATAAATCAAAAATTGAATCATGAATCATGAATCGAATCATGAATCATGAAATAAATCATGAATTTAATCATGAATTGAATCATGAATCTTGAATCATGAATCGAATCATGAATCATGAAATAAATCATGAATTGAATCAAGATTCATGAACCATGAATTGAATCATGAAATAAATCATGAATCATGAATTGAATCATAAATCATGAATCATGAATTTAATCATGAATCATAATTCGAATCATGAATCATGAATCATGAATCGAATCATGAATTGAATCATGAATCATGAATTGAATTATGAATTGAATCAAGAATTGAATCATGCATTGAATCATGAATCATGAATTGAATCATGAATCATGAATTGAATCATGAATCATGAATCATGAATTGAATTATGAATTATGAATCATAAATTGAATCATGAATTTAATCATGAATTAAATCATGAATCATGAAATGAATCATGAATCATGAATTGACTCATGAATCATGAATTGAATCATGAATCATGAATCATGAAATGAATCATGAATCATGAATTAAATCATGAATCACAAATTGAATCATGCATCATGAATTGAACCATGAATTATAAATCGAATCATGAATCATGAATCATGAATTAAATCATGAATCATGAATCATGAATTGAATCATAAATCATGAATTGAATCATGAATTGAACCATGAATCATGAATCGAATCATGAATCATGAAATAAATCATGAATTGAATCATAAATCATGAATTGAATCATGAATTGAATCATGAATCATGAATTGAATTATGAATTGAATCAAGAATTGAATCATGCATTGAATCATGAATCATGAATTGAATCATGAATTGAATCATGAATCATGAATCATGAATTGAATCATGAATTGAATCATGAATTATGAATCATAAATTGAATCATGAATTCAATCATGAATTAAATCATGAAATGAATCATGAATCATGAATTGACTCATGAATCATGAATTGAATCATGAATCATGAATCATGAAATGAATCATGAAATGAATCATGAATCATGAATCGAATCATGAATTGAATCATGAATCATGAATTGAATTATGAATCATGAATCATGAATTGAATTATGAATCATGAATTGAATCATGAGTCATGAATCATGAATTGAATCATGAATCATGAATCAAATCATGAATTGAATCATGAATCATGAATTGAATCATGAATCATGAATTGAATTATGAATCATGAATCATGAATTGAATCATGAATCATGAATTGAATTATGAATCATAAAATGAATCATGAAATGAATCAAGAATCATGAATTGAATCATGAATCATGAATTGAATCATAAATCATGAATCATGAATCGAATCATGAATAATGAATTGAATCATGAATTGAATCATGAATCATGAATTGAATCATGAACCATGTAATGAATCATGAATTGAATCATGAATCATGAATTGAATAATGAATTGAATCAAGAATTGAATCATGCATTGAATCATGAATCATGAATTGAATCATGAATCATGAATTGAATCATGAATCATGAATTGAATCTTGAATCATGAATCATGAATTGAATCATGAATTGAATCATGAATTATGAATCATAAATTGAATCATGAATTGAATCATGAATTAAATCATGAATCATGAAATGAATCATGAATTATGAATTGACTCATGAATCATGAATCATGATTTATGAAATGAATCATGAAATGAATCATGAATCATGAATTAAATCATGAATCACAAATTGAATCATGCATCATGAATTGAATCATGAATTATAAATCGAATCATGAATTATAAATCGAATCATGAATCATGAATCATGAATCATGAATTAAATCATGAATTGAATCATAAATCATGAATTGAATCATGAATTGAATCATGAATCGAATCACGAATCATGAAATAAATCATGAATTGAATCAAGATTCATGATCCATGAATTGAATCATGAAATAAATCTTGAATCATGAATTGAATCATAAATCATGAATCATGAATTTAATCATGAATCATAATTCAAATCATGAATCAAGAATTGAATAATGAATCATGAATCGAATCATGAATTTATGAATTGACTCATGAATCATGAATCAAATCATGAATTGAATCATGAATCATGAAATGAATCATGAATCATGAATTGAATCATGTATCATGAATTGAATCATGAATCATGAATCATAAATCAAGAATTGAATCATGAATCATGACTTGAATCATGAATCATGAAATGAATTATGAATTGAATCAAGAATTGAATCATGAATTGAAACATAAATCATGAATCGAATCTTGATTCATGATTTGAATCATGAATCATGAATTGAATCATGAATCATGAATCATGAATTGAATCATGAATTGAATCATGAATTATAAATCATAAGTTGAATCATGAATTGAATCATGAATTGAATCATGAATCATGAAATGAATTAAGAATCATGAATTGAATCATGAATCATGAATTGAATCATGAATCATTAATTAAATGATGAATGATGAATAATGAATCAAATCATGAATCATGAATTGAATCATGAATCATGAATTGAATCATGAATCATGAATCATGAATTGAATCATGAATTGAATCATGAATTATAAATCATAAGTTGAATCATGAATTGAATCATGAATTGAATCATGAATCATAAATCATGAAATTAATCATGAATTGAATCATGAATTTTAAATTGAATCATGAATCATGAATTGAATCATGAATCATGAATTGAATTATGAATCATAAAATGAATCATGAAATGAATCAAGAATCATGAATTGAATCATGAATCATGAATTGAATCATAAATCATGAATCATGAATCGAATCATGAATAATGAATTGAATCATGAATTGAATCATGAATCATGAATTGAATCATGAACCATGTAATGAATCATGAATTGAATCATGAATCATGAATTGAATAATGAATTGAATCAAGAATTGAATCATGCATTGAATCATGAATCATGAATTGAATCATGAATCATGAATTGAATCATGAATCATGAATTGAATCTTGAATCATGAATCATGAATTGAATCATGAATTGAATCATGAATTATGAATCATAAATTGAATCATGAATTGAATCATGAATTAAATCATGAATCATGAAATGAATCATGAATTATGAATTGACTCATGAATCATGAATCATGATTTATGAAATGAATCATGAAATGAATCATGAATCATGAATTAAATCATGAATCACAAATTGAATCATGCATCATGAATTGAATCATGAATTATAAATCGAATCATGAATTATAAATCGAATCATGAATCATGAATCATGAATCATGAATTAAATCATGAATTGAATCATAAATCATGAATTGAATCATGAATTGAATCATGAATCGAATCACGAATCATGAAATAAATCATGAATTGAATCAAGATTCATGATCCATGAATTGAATCATGAAATAAATCTTGAATCATGAATTGAATCATAAATCATGAATCATGAATTTAATCATGAATCATAATTCAAATCATGAATCAAGAATTGAATAATGAATCATGAATCGAATCATGAATTTATGAATTGACTCATGAATCATGAATCAAATCATGAATTGAATCATGAATCATGAAATGAATCATGAATCATGAATTGAATCATGTATCATGAATTGAATCATGAATCATGAATCATAAATCAAGAATTGAATCATGAATCATGACTTGAATCATGAATCATGAAATGAATTATGAATTGAATCAAGAATTGAATCATGAATTGAAACATAAATCATGAATCGAATCTTGATTCATGATTTGAATCATGAATCATGAATTGAATCATGAATCATGAATCATGAATTGAATCATGAATTGAATCATGAATTATAAATCATAAGTTGAATCATGAATTGAATCATGAATTGAATCATGAATCATGAAATGAATTAAGAATCATGAATTGAATCATGAATCATGAATTGAATCATGAATCATTAATTAAATGATGAATGATGAATAATGAATCAAATCATGAATCATGAATTGAATCATGAATCATGAATTGAATCATGAATCATGAATCATGAATTGAATCATGAATTGAATCATGAATTATAAATCATAAGTTGAATCATGAATTGAATCATGAATTGAATCATGAATCATAAATCATGAAATTAATCATGAATTGAATCATGAATTTTAAATTGAATCATGAATCATGAATTGAATCATGAATCATGAATTGAATCATGAATCATAAATCGAATCATGAATCATGAATTGAATAATAATTCATGAATCATGAATCGAATCATGAATCATGAATCGAATCATGAATCATGAAATGAATCATGAATTGAATCATGAATTCAAACATGAATCATGAATCAAATCATGAATCATGAATTGAATCATGAATTGAATCATGAATTATAAATCATAAGTTGAATCATGAATTGAATCATGAATTGAATCATGAATCATAAAATGAATCATGAATCGAATCATGAATCATGAAATGAATCATAATTCATGAATCATGAATTGAATCATGAATCATGAATCATGAATTGAATCATGAATTGAATCATGAATTATAAATCATAAGTTGAATCATGAATTGAATCATTAATTGAATCATGAATCATAAAATGAATCATGAATCATGAATCGAATCATGAATCATGAAATGAATCATAATTCATGAATCATGAATTGAATCATGAATCATGAATCATGAATTGAATCATGTATTGAATCATGAATCATGAATTGAATCAGGAATCATGAATCATGAAATGAATCATGAAATGAATCATGAATCATGAATTGAATCATGAATCATGAATCATGAATTGAATCATGAATTGAATCATAAATCATATATCGAATCATGAATCATCAATCATGAATTGAATCATAAATTATGAATCATGAATTTAATCATGAATCATATATCGAATCATGAATCATGAATCATGAATCGAATCATGAATTGAATCATGAATCATGATTTATGAATTGAATCATGAATCATGAATCATGAATCATGAATCGAATCATGAATCATGAATCATGAATCGAATCATGAATCATGATTCATGAATTGAATCATGAATCATGACTCATGAATTGAATCATGAATCATGAATTGAATCATGAATCATGAATCGAATCATGAATTGAATCATGAATCATGAATCATGAATTGAATTATGAATCATGAATCGAATCATGAATCATGAATTGAATCATGAATCATGAATTGAATCATGAATCAAGAATTATGAATTGAATCATGAGTCATGAATCATAAATTAAATCATGAATCATGAAATGAATCATGAATAATGAATTGAATCATGAATCATGAATCATGAATCGAATCATGAATCATGAATTGAATTATGAATCATGAATTGAATCATGAATCATGAAATAAATCATGAATTGAATCATGAATTCAAACATGAATCATGAATCGAATCATGAATCATCATTTTAATCATGAATTAAATCAAGAATTGAATCATGCATTGAATCATGAATCATGCATTGAATCATGAATCATGAATCATGAATTGAATCATGAATCATGAATTGAATTATTAATTGAAACAAGAATTGAATCATGAATTGAATCATGATTCATGAATTGAATCATGAATCATGAATTGAATCATGAATCATGAATCATGAATTGAATCATGAATCATGAATCATGAAATTAATCAAGAATCATGAATTGAATCATGAATCATGAATTGAATCAGGAATCATGGATAATGAAATGAATCATGAAATGAATCATGAATTGAATCATGAATCATGAATTGAATCATGAATCTTGAATTGAATCATGAATCATTAAATGAATCATGAAATGAATCATGAATCAA
>NW_027447253.1:0-34532 GCF_038048845.1 Mixophyes fleayi | reverse complement strand
TTGATTCCTTTCATGTTTTCCTGATTCATGATTCAATTCATGATTCATGATTCGATTCATGATTCTTGATTCATGATTTATGATTCATGATTCATGATTCATGATTCATGATACAATTCATGATTCATGATTCATGATACATGATTCATGATTCATGATTCATGATTCGATTCATGATTCGAATCTTGATTCAATAAATGATTCAGGATTCGATTTATGATTCATGATTCAATTCATAATTCATGATTCATGATTCATGATTCAATTCATGATTCAAGATACATGATTCATGATTCGTGATTCAATTCATGATTCGAATCCTAAATCAATTCATGATTCTTTATTTGATTTATGATTCATGATTCAATTCATAATTCATAATTCATGATTCATGATTCAATTCATGATTCATTGATTCATGATTCGATTCATGTTTCCTGATTCATGATTCAATTCATGATTCATGATTCATGATTCAATTCATGATTCATGATTCGATTCATGACTCTTGATTCACGATTCATGAATCAATTCATGATTCATGATTCATGATTTATGATACAATTCATGATTCATGATTCGATTCATGATTCAATTCATGATTCATAATTTATGATTTAATTCATGATTCATGATTCGATTCATAATTCATGATTCATGATTCAATTCATGATTCATGATTCATGATTCAATTCATGATTCATGATTCATGATTCATGATTCGTGATTCAATTCATGATTCGAATCCTAAATCAATTCATGATTCTTGATTTAATTTATGATTATTCAATTCCTGATTCATGATTCATTTCATGATTCATAATTCATGATTCATAATTCAATTCATGATTCATGATTCAAGATTCATGATTCATGATTCAATTCATGATTCATGATTCATGATTCATGATTCATGATTCAATTCATAATTCATGATTCATGATTCAATACATGATTCATGATTCGATTCATGATTCTTGATTCATGATTCATGATTCAATTCATGATTCATGATTCATGATTAAATTCATGATTCAAGATTCGATTCATGATTCATGATTCAAATCATGATTCATGATTCATGATTCAATTCATGATTCATGATTCATGATTCAATTAATGATTCATGAGTCATGATTCGATTCATGATTCATGATTTATGATTCAATTCATGATTCATAATTCATGATTCAATTCAGGATTCATAATTCATGATTCATGATTCAATTCATGATTCATGATTCATGATTCATGATTCAATTCATGTTTCATGATGCATGATTCAATTCATGATTCATTTCATGATTCATGATTCATGATTCAATTCATGATTCATGTTTCAATTCATGTTTCATGATTCATGTTTCGATTCATGATTTATGATTCGATTCATGATTCATGATTCAATTCATGATTTATGATTCATGATTCAATTCATGATTCATGATTCATGATTCAATTCATGATTCATGATTCAATTCATGATTCAATTCATGATTCATGATTCAATTCATGATTCATGATTCAATTCATGAATCATGATTCAAGATTAAATTCATGATTCAAGATTCGGTTCATGATTCATGATTCAAATCATGATTCATGATTCATGATTCATGATTCAATTCATGATTCATGATTCATGATTCAATTCATGATTCATGAGTCATGATTCGATTCATGATTCATGATTTATGATTCAATTCATGATTCATAATTCATGATTCAATTCATGATTCATAATTCATGATTCATGATTCAATTCATGATACATGATTCGATTCATGATTCATGATTCAATTCATGATTCATGATTTATGATTCATGATTCAATTCATGATTCATGATTCATGATTCATGATTCATGATTCAATTCATGTTTCATGATTCATGATTCGATTCATGATTTATGATTTGATTCATGATTCATGATTCAATTCATGATTCATGATTCATGATTCAATTCATGATTCATGATTCAATTCATGATTCAATTCATGATTCATGATTCAATTCATGATTCATGATTCGATTCATGATTCATGATTCATGATTCAATTCATGATTCATGATTTAATTCATGATTCAATTCATGATTCATGATTCATGATTCAATTCATGATTCATGATTCAATTCATGATTCGAATCCTGATTCAATTTATGATTTATGATTTGATTTATGATTCATGATTCATGATTCATGTCATGATTCATGATTCATGATTCATGATTCAATTCATGATTCATGATTCATGATTCATGATTCAATTCATGATTCATGATTCATGATTCATGATTCAATTCATGATTCATGATTCATGATTCAATTCATGATTCGATTCATGATTTTTGATTCCTGATTCATGATTCGATTCATGAGTCATGATTCAATTCATGTTTCATGATTCATGATTCATGATTCATGATTCAATTCATGATTCAGGATCCATGATTTATGATTCATGATTCAATTCATGATTCATGATTCATGATTCATGATTCATGATTCAATTCATGATTCATGATTCATGATTCATGATTCATGATTCAATTCATGATTCATGATTCATGATTCAATTCATGATTCATGATTCATGATTCAATTCATGATTCATGATTCATGATTCAATTCATGATTCGATTCATGATTTTTGATTCATGATTCATGATTCGATTCATGATTCATGATTCATGATTCATGATTCATGATTCAATTCATGTTTCATGATTCATGATTCATGATTCATGATTCAATTCATGATTCATGATTCATGATTTATGATTCATGATTCAATTCATGATTCATGATTCAATTCATGATTCATGATTCATGATTCAATTCATGATTCATGATTCAATTCATGTTTCATGTTTCATGATTCATGATTCATGATTCAATTCATGATTCATGATTCATGATTCATGATTTATGATTCAGTTCACAATTTATGATTCATGATTTATGATTCAATTCATGATTCATGATTCGATTCATGATTCTTGACTCATGATTCATGATTCGATTCATGATTCATGATTTATGATTCAATTCATGATTAATGATTCATGGATCATGATTCAATTCATGATTCAAGGTTCATGATTCCTGATTCAATTCATGATTCAAGATTCATGTTTCGATTCATGATTCAATTCATGATTCATGATTCATGATTCAATTTATGATTCATGATTCAATTCATGATTCAAGATTCATGTTTCGATTCATGATTCAATTCATGATTCATGTTTCATGATTCAATTTATGATTCATGATTCATGATTCATGATTCATGATTCAATTCATGATTCATGATTCAATTCATGATTCAATTCATGATTCATGATTCATGATTCAATTCATGATTCATGATTCAATTCATGATTCATGATTCGATTCATGATTCATGATTAATGATTCAATTCATGTTTCATGATTTATGATTCGATTCATGATTCATGATTCATGATTCAATTCATGATTCATAATTCATGATTCATGATTTAATTCATGATTCATGATTCATGATTCATGATTCAATTCATGTTTCATGATTCATGATTCGATTCATGATTCATGATTCATGATTCAATTCATGATTCATGATTCGATTCATGATTCATGATTCATGATTCAATTCATGATTCATGATTCGATTCATGATTCATGATTCAATTCATGATTTATGATTCATGATTCAATCCATGATTCATGATTAATGATTCATTTCATGATTCATGATTCATGATTCAATTCATGATTCAATTCATGATTCATGATTCATGATTCAATCCATGATTCATGATTCATGATTCATGATTCATTTCATGATTCATGATTCAATTTATGATTCAATTCATGATTCATGATTCAATTTGTGATTCATGATTCATGATTTAAATCATGTATCAATTCATGATTCATGATTCAATTCATGATTCAAATTATGATTCATGATTCATGATTCAATTCATGATTCATGATTCATGATTCAATTCATGATTCATGATTCATTTCATGATTCATGATTCATGATTCAATTCAAGATTCATGATTCATGATTCATGATTCAATTCCTGATTCATGATTCAATTCATGATTCATGATTCATGATTCGATTCATGATTCATGATTCATGATTCAATTCAAGATTCATGATTCATGATTCAATTCCTGATTCATGATTCATTTCATGATTCATAATTCATGATTCATAATTCAATTCATGATTCATGATTCAAGATTCATGATTCATGATTCAATTCATGATTCATGATTCATGATTCATGATTCAATTCATAATTCATGATTCATGATTCATGATTCATGATTCATGATTCAATTCATGATTCATGATTCATGATTCGATTCATGATTCTTGATTCATGATTCATGATTCAATTCATGATTCATGATTCATTATTAAATTCATGATTCAAGATTCGATTCATGATTCATGATTCATGATTCATGATTCAATTCATGATTCATGATTCATGATTCAATTCATGATTCATGAGTCATGATTCGATTCATGATTCATGATTTATGATTCAATTCATGATTCATAATTCATGATTCAATTCAGGATTCATAATTCATGATTCATGATTCAATTCATGATTCATGATTCATGATTCATGATTCAATTCATGTTTCATGATGCATGATTCAATTCATGATTCATGATTCATTTCATGATTCATGATTCATGATTCATGATTCATGATTCAATTCATGATTCATGTTTCAATTCATGTTTCATGATTCATGATTCAATTCATGATTCATGATTCATGATTCAATTCATGATTCATGATTCATTTCATGATTCAATTCATGATTCATGATTCAATTCATGATTCATGATTCAATTCATGATTCATGATTCATGATTCAATTCATGATTCATGATTCAATTCATGATTCAAGATTCAATTCATGATTCGAATCCTGATTCAATTTATGATTCATGACTTGATTTATGATTCATGATTCATGATTCAATTCATGATTCATGATTCATGATTCATGATTCATGATTCAATTCATGATTCATGATTCATGATTCAATTCATGATTCAAGATTCGATTCATGATTCATGATTCAAATCATGATTCATGATTCATGATTCATGATTCAATTCATGATTCATGATTCATGATTCAATTAATGATTCATGAGTCATGATTCGATTCATGATTCATGATTTATCATTCAATTCATGATTCATAATTCATGATTCAATTCAGGATTCATAATTCATGATTCATGATTCAATTCATGATTCATGATTCATGATTCATTATTTAATTCATGTTTCATGATGCATGATTCAATTCATGATTCATGATTCAATTCATGATTCATGATTCATGATTCATGATTCATGATTCAATTCATGATTCATGTTTCAATTCATGTTTCATGATTCATGTTTCGATTCCTGATTTATGATTCGATTCATGATTCATGATTCAATTCATGATTCATGATTCATGATTCAATTCATGATTCATGATTCATGATTCAATTCATGATTCATGATTCAATTCATGATTCAATTCATGATTCATGATTCAATTCATGATTCATGATTCAATTCATGATTCATGATTCATGATTCAATTCATGATTCATGATTCAATTCATGATTCAAGATTCAATTCATGATTCGAATCCTCATTCAATTTATGATTCATGACTTGATTTATGATTCATGATTCATGATTCATGATTCAATTCATGATTCATGATTCATGATTCATGATTCATGATTCAATTCATGATTCATGATTCATGATTCATGATTCATGATTCAATTCATGATTCATGATTTATGATTCAATTCATGATTCATGATTCATGATTCATGATTCAATTCATGATTCATGATTCATGATTCAATTCATGATTCGATTCATGATTTTTGATTCATGATTCATGATTCGATTCATGATTCATGATTCATGATTCAATTCATGTTTCATGATTCATGATTCATGATTCATGATTCATGATTCATGATTCAATTCATGTTTCATGATTCATGATTCGATTCATGATTCATGATTCATGATTCAATTCATGATTCATGATTCGATTCATGATTCATGATTCATGATTCAATTCATGATTCATGATTCGATTCATGATTCATGATTCATGATTCAATTCATGATTTATGATTCATGATTCAATCCATGATTCATGATTAATGATTCATGATTCATTTCATGATTCATGATTCATGATTCAATTCATGATTCAATTCATGATTCATGATTCATGATTCAATTCATGATTCAATTCATGATTCAATTCATGATTCATGATTCATGATTCAATTTATGATTCATGATTCATGATTTAAATCATGATTCAATTCATGATTCATGATTCAATTCATGATTCAAATTATGATTCATGATTCAATTCATGATTCATGATTCAATTCATGATTCATGATTCATGATTTGATTCATGATTCATGATTCAATTCAAGATTCATGATTCATGATTCATGATTCAATTCCTGATTCATGATTCAATTCATGATTCATGATTCATAATTCATGATTCATAATTCAATTCATGATTCATGATTCAAGATTCATGATTCATGATTCAATTCATGATTCATGATTCATGATTCATGATTCATGATTCATGATTCAATTCATAATTCATGATTCATGATTCATGATTCATGATTCATGATTCAATTCATGATTCATGATTCGATTCATGATTCATGATTCATGATTCATGATTCATGATTCGATTCATGATTCTTGATTCATGATTCATGATTCAATTCATGATTCATGATTCATGATTAAATTCCTGATTCAAGATTCGATTCATGATTCATGATTCAAATCATGATTCATGATTCATGATTCATGATTCGATTCATGTTTCATGATTCATGATTCATGATTCATGATTCAATTCATGATTCATGATTCATGATTCATGATTCATGATTCAATTCATGATTCATGATTCAATTCATGATTCATGATTCAATTCATGATTCATGATTCATGATTCAATTCATGATTCATGATTCATGATTCAATTCATGATTCGATTCATGATTTTTGATTCATGATTCATGATTCGATTCATGATTCATGATTCATGATTCATGATTCATGATTCAATTCATGATTCATGATTCATGATTCATGATTCATGATTCAATTCATGATTCATGTTTCAATTCATGTTTCATGATTCATGTTTCGATTCCTGATTTATGATTCGATTCATGATTCATGATTCAATTCATGATTCATGATTCATGATTCAATTCATGATTCATGATTCATGATTCAATTCATGATTCATGATTCAATTCATGATTCAATTCATGATTCATGATTCAATTCATGATTCATGATTCAATTCATGATTCATGATTCAATTCATGATTCAAGATTCAATTCATGATTCGAATCCTGATTCAATTTATGATTCATGACTTGATTTATGATTCATGATTCATGATTCATGATTCAATTCATGATTCATGAATCATGATTCATGATTCATGATTCAATTCATGATTCATGATTTATGATTCAATTCATGATTCATGATTCATGATTCATGATTCATGATTCAATTCATGATTCATGATTCATGATTCAATTCATGATTCGATTCATGATTTTTGATTCATGATTCATGATTCGATTCATGATTCATGATTCATGATTCAATTCATGTTTCATGATTCATGATTCATGATTCATGATTCATGATTCATGATTCAATTCATGTTTCATGATTCATGATTCGATTCATGATTCATGATTCATGATTCAATTCATGATTCATGATTCGATTCATGATTCATGATTAATGATTCATGATTCATTTCATGATTCATGATTCATGATTCAATTCATGATTCAATTCATGATTCATGATTCATGATTCAATTCATGATTCAATTCATGATTCAATTCATGATTCATGATTCATGATTCAATTTATGATTCATGATTCATGATTTAAATCATGATTCAATTCATGATTCATGATTAATGATTCATGATTCATTTCATGATTCATGATTCATGATTCAATTCATGATTCAATTCATGATTCATGATTCATGATTCAATTCATGATTCAATTCATGATTCAATTCATGATTCATGATTCATGATTCAATTTATGATTCATGATTCATGATTTAAATCATGATTCAATTCATGATTCATGATTCAATTCATGATTCAAATTATGATTCATGATTCAATTCATGATTCATGATTCATGATTCAATTCATGATTCATGATTCATGATTTGATTCATGATTCATGATTCAATTCAAGATTCATGATTCATGATTCATGATTCAATTCCTGATTCATGATTCAATTCATAATTCATGATTCATAATTCAATTCATGATTCATGATTCAAGATTCATGATTCATGATTCAATTCATGATTCATGATTCATGATTCATGATTCATGATTCATGATTCAATTCATAATTCATGATTCATGATTCATGATTCATGATTCATGATTCAATTCATGATTCATGATTCGATTCATGATTCTTGATTCATGATTCATGATTCAATTCATGATTCATGATTCATGATTAAATTCATGATTCAAGATTCGATTCATGATTCATGATTCAAATCATGATTCATGATTCATGATTCATGATTCGATTCATGTTTCATGATTCATGATTCATGATTCATGATTCAATTCATGATTCATGATTCATGATTCATGATTCATGATTCATGATTCAATTCATGATTCATGATTCAATTCATGATTCATGATTCATGATTCAATTCATGATTCATGATTCATGATTCAATTCATGATTCGATTCATGATTTTTGATTCATGATTCATGATTCGATTCATGATTCATGATTCATGATTCATGATTCATGATTCAATTCATGTTTCATGATTCATGATTCATGATTCATGATTCAATTCATGATTCATGATTCATGATTTATGATTCATGATTCAATTCATGATTCATGATTCATGATTCATGATTCATGATTCAATTCATGATTCATGATTCATGATTCAATTCATGATTCATGATTCAATTCATGTTTCATGTTTCATGATTCATGATTCATGATTCAATTCATGATTCATGATTCATGATTCATGATTCATGATTTATGATTCAGTTCACAATTTATGATTCATGATTCATGATTCAATTCATGATTCATCATTCGATTCATGATTCTTGACTCATGATTCATGATTCGATTCATGATTCATGATTTATGATTCAATTCATGATTAATGATTCATGAATCATGATTCAATTCATGATTCAAGGTTCATGATTCCTGATTCAATTCATGATTCAAGATTCATGTTTCGATTCATGATTCAATTCATGATTCATGATTCATGATTCAATTTATGATTCATGATTCAATTCATGATTCAAGATTCATGTTTCGATTCATGATTCAATTCATGATTCATGTTTCATGATTCAATTTATGATTCATGATTCATGATTCATGATTCATGATTCATGATTCATGATTCAATTCATGATTCATGATTCAATTCATAATTCAATTCATGATTCATGATTCATGATTCAATTCATGATTCATGATTCAATTCATGATTCATGATTCGATTCATGATTCATGATTAATGATTCATGATTCGATTCATGATTCATGATTCATGATTCAATTCATGATTCATAATTCATGATTCATGATTTAATTCATGATTCATGATTCATGATTCATGATTCAATTCATGTTTCATGATTCATGATTCGATTCATGATTCATGATTCAATTCATGATTCATGATTCAATTCATGATTCATGATTCGATTCATGATTCATGATTCATGATTCAATTCATGATTCATGATTCGATTCATGATTCATGATTCATGATTCAATTCATGATTTATGATTCATGATTCAATCCATGATTCATGATTAATGATTCATTTCATGATTCATGATTCATGATTCAATTCATGATTCAATTCATGATTTATGATTCATGATTCAATCCATGATTCATGATTAATGATTCATGATTCATTTCATGATTCATGATTCATGATTCAATTCATGATTCAATTCATGATTCATGATTCATGATTCAATTTATGATTCATGATTCATGATTTAAATCATGATTCAATTCATGATTCATGATTCAATTCATGATTCAAATTATGATTCATGATTCATGATTCAATTCATGATTCATGATTCATGATTCAATTCATGATTCATGATTCATGATTCATTTCATGATTCATGATTCATGATTCAATTCAAGATTAATGATTCATGATTCATGATTCAATTCCTGATTCATGATTCAATTCATGATTCATGATTCATGATTCGATTCATGATTCATGATTCATGATTCAATTCAAGATTCATGATTCATGATTCAATTCCTGATTCATGATTCATTTCATGATTCATAATTCATGATTCATAATTCAATTCATGATTCATGATTCAAGATTCATGATTCATGATTCAATTCATGATTCATGATTCATGATTCATGATTCATGATTCAATTCATAATTCATGATTCATGATTCATGATTCATGATTCAATTCATGATTCATGATTCGATTCATGATTCTTGATTCATGATTCATGATTCAATTCATGATTCATGATTCATGATTAAATTCATGATTCAAGATTCGATTCATGATTCATGATTCAAATCATGATTCATGATTCATGATTCATGATTCAATTCATGATTCATGATTCATGATTCAATTCATGATTCATGAGTCATGATTCGATTCATGATTCATGATTTATGATTCAATTCATGATTCATAATTCATGATTCAATTCAGGATTCATAATTCATGATTCATGATTCAATTCATGATTCATGATTCATGATTCATGATTCAATTCATGTTTCATGATGCATGATTCAATTCATGATTCATGATTCATTTCATGATTCATGATTCATGATTCATGATTCATGATTCAATTCATGATTCATGTTTCAATTCATGTTTCATGATTCATGTTTCGATTCATGATTTATGATTCGATTCATGATTCATGATTCAATTCATGATTCATGATTCATGATTCAATTCATGATTCATGATTCATGATTCAATTCATGATTCATGATTCAATTCATGATTCAATTCATGATTCAATTCATGATTCATGATTCAATTCATGATTCATGATTCAATTCATGATTCATGATTCAAGATTAAATTCATGATTCAAGATTCGATTCATGATTCATGATTCAAATCATGATTCATGATTCATGATTCATGATTCAATTCATGATTCATGATTCATGATTCAATTCATGATTCATGAGTCATGATTCGATTCATGATTCATGATTTATGATTCAATTCATGATTCATAATTCATGATTCAATTCATGATTCATAATTCATGATTCATGATTCAATTCATGATACATGATTCGATTCATGATTCATGATTCAATTCATGATTCATGATTCATGATTCATGATTCATGATTCAATTCATGTTTCATGATTCATGATTCGATTCATGATTTATGATTTGATTCATGATTCATGATTCAATTCATGATTCATGATTCATGATTCAATTCATGATTCATGATTCAATTCATGATTCAATTCATGATTCATGATTCAATTCATGATTCATGATTCGATTCATGATTCATGATTCATGATTCAATTCATGATTCATGATTTAATTCATGATTCAATTCATGATTCATGATTCATGATTCAATTCATGATTCATGATTCAATTCATGATTCATGATTCAATTCATGATTCGAATCCTGATTCAATTTATGATTTATGATTTGATTTATGATTCATGATTCATGATTCATGTCATGATTCATGATTCATGATTCATGATTCAATTCATGATTCATGATTCATGATTCAATTCATGATTCATGATTCATGATTCATGATTCAATTCATGATTCATGATTCATGATTCATGATTCAATTCATGATTCATGATTCATGATTCAATTCATGATTCGATTCATGATTTTTGATTCCTGATTCATGATTCGATTCATGATTCATGATTCATGATTCAATTCATGTTTCATGATTCATGATTCATGATTCATGATTCAATTCATGATTCAGGATCCATGATTTATGATTCATGATTCAATTCATGATTCATGATTCATGATTCATGATTCATGATTCAATTCATGATTCATGATTCATGATTCATGATTCATGATTCAATTCATGATTCATGATTCAATTCATGATTCATGATTCATGATTCAATTCATGATTCATGATTCATGATTCAATTCATGATTCGATTCATGATTTTTGATTCATGATTCTTGATTCGATTCATGATTCATGATTCATGATTCATGATTCATGATTCAATTCATGTTTCATGATTCATGATTCATGATTCAATTCATGATTCATGATTCATGATTTATGATTCATGATTCAATTCATGATTCATGATTCATGATTCATGATTCATGATTCAATTCATGATTCATGATTCATGATTCAATTCATGATTCATGATTCAATTCATGTTTCATGTTTCATGATTCATGATTCATGATTCAATTCATGATTCATGATTCATGATTCATGATTTATGATTCAGTTCACAATTTATGATTCATGATTCATGATTCAATTCATGATTCATCATTCGATTCATGATTCTTGACTCATGATTCATGATTCGATTCATGATTCATGATTTATGATTCAATTCATGATTAATGATTCATGGATCATGATTCAATTCATGATTCAAGGTTCATGATTCCTGATTCAATTCATGATTCAAGATTCCTGTTTCGATTCATGATTCAATTCATGATTCATGATTCATGATTCAATTTATGATTCATGATTCAATTTATGATTCAAGATTCATGTTTCGATTCATGATTCAATTCATGATTCATGTTTCATGATTCAATTTATGATTCATAATTCATGATTCATGATTCATGATTCATGATTCAATTCATGATTCATGATTCAATTCATGATTCAATTCATGATTCATGATTCATGATTCAATTCATGATTCATGATTCAATTCATGATTCATGATTCGATTCATGATTCATGATTAATGATTCAATTCATGTTTCATGATTCATGATTCGATTCATGATTCATGATTCATGATTCAATTCATGATTCATAATTCATGATTCATGATTTAATTCATGATTCATGATTCATGATTCATGATTCAATTCATGTTTCATGATTCATGATTCGATTCATGATTCATGATTCATGATTCAATTCATGATTCATGATTCGATTCATGATTCATGATTCATGATTCAATTCATGATTCATGATTCGATTCATGATTCATGATTCATGATTCAATTCATGATTTATGATTCATGATTCAATCCATGATTCATGATTAATGATTCATTTCATGATTCATGATTCATGATTCAATTCATGATTCAATTCATGATTCATGATTCATGATTCAATCCATGATTCATGATTATTGATTCATGATTCATTTCATGATTCATGATTCATGATTCAATTCATGATTCAATTCATGATTCATGATTCATGATTCAATTTATGATTCATGATTCATGATTTAAATCATGAATCAAAATATGATTCATGATTCATGATTCAATTCTTGATTCATGATTCATGATTTAATTCATGATTCATGATTCATGATTCATTTCATGATTCATGATTCATGATTCAATTCAAGATTCATGATTCATGATTCATGATTCAATTCCTGATTCATGATTCAATTCATGATTCATGATTCATGATTCGATTCATGATTCATGATTCATGATTCAATTCAAGATTCATGATTCATGATTCAATTCCTGATTCATGATTCATTTCATGATTCATATTTCATGATTCATAATTCAATTCATGATTCATGATTCAAGATTCATGATTCATGATTCAATTCATGATTCATGATTCATGATTCATGATTCATGATTCAATTCATAATTCATGATTCATGATTCATGATTCATGATTCAATTCATGATTCATGATTCGATTCATGATTCTTGATTCATGATTCATGATTCAATTCATGATTCATGATTCATGATTCATGATTAAATTCATGATTCAAGATTCGATTCATGATTCATGATTCAAATCATGATTCATGATTCATGATTCATGATTCAATTCATGATTCATGATTCATGATTCAATTCATGATTCATGAGTCATGATTCGATTCATGATTCATGATTTATGATTCAATTCATGATTCATAATTCATGATTCAATTTAGGATTCATAATTCATGATTCATGATTCAATTCATGATTCATGATTCATGATTCATGATTCAATTCATGTTTCATGATGCATGATTCAATTCATGATTCATGATTCATGATTCATAATTCATGATTCAATTCAGGATTCATAATTCATGATTCATGATTCAATTCATGATTCATGATTCATGATTCATGATTCAATTCATGTTTCATGATGCATGATTCAATTCATGATTCATGATTCATTTCATGATTCATGATTCATGATTCATGATTCAATTCATGATTCATGTTTCAATTCATGTTTCATGATTCATGTTTCGATTCATGATTTATGATTCGATTCATGATTCATGATTCAATTCATGATTCATGATTCATGATTCAATTCATGATTCATGATTCATGATTCAATTCATGATTCATGATTCAATTCATGATTCAATTCATGATTCATGATTCAATTCATGATTCATGATTCAATTCATGATTCATGATTCATGATTCAATTCATGATTCATGATTCAATTCATGATTCAAGATTCAATTCATGATTCGAATCCTGATTCAATTTATGATTCATGACTTGATTTATGATTCATGATTCATGATTCATGATTCAATTCATGATTCATGATTCATGATTCATGATTCATGATTCAATTCATGATTCATGATTCATGATTCAATTCATGATTCAAGATTCGATTCATGATTCATGATTCAAATCATGATTCATGATTCATGATTCATGATTCAATTCATGATTCATGATTCATGATTCAATTCATGATTCATGAGTCATGATTCGATTCATGATTCATGATTTATCATTCAATTCATGATTCATAATTCATGATTCAATTCAGGATTCATAATTCATGATTCATGATTCAATTCATGATTCATGATTCATGATTCAATTCATGTTTCATGATGCATGATTCAATTCATGATTCATGATTCAATTCATGATTCATGATTCATGATTCATGATTCATGATTCAATTCATGATTCATGTTTCAATTCATGTTTCATGATTCATGTTTCGATTCCTGATTTATGATTCGATTCATGATTCATGATTCAATTCATGATTCATGATTCATGATTCAATTCATGATTCATGATTCATGATTCAATTCATGATTCAATTCATGATTCATGATTCAATTCATGATTCATGATTCAATTCATGATTCATGATTCATGATTCAATTCATGATTCATGATTCAATTCATGATTCAAGATTCAATTCATGATTCGAATCCTGATTCAATTTATGATTCATGACTTGATTTATGATTCATGATTCATGATTCATGATTCAATTCATGATTCATGATTCATGATTCATGATTCATGATTCATGATTCAATTCATGATTCATGATTCATGATTCATGATTCATGATTCAATTCATGATTCATGATTCATGATTCAATTCATGATTCATGATTCATGATTCAATTCATGATTCATGATTCATGATTCAATTCATGATTCTATTCATGATTTTTGATTCATGATTCATGATTCGATTCATGATTCATGAATCATGATTCAATTCATGTTTCATGATTCATTATTCATGATTCATGATTCATGATTCAATTCATGTTTCATGATTCATGATTTGATTCATGATTCATGATTCATGATTCAATTCATGATTCATGATTCGATTCATGATTCATGATTCATGATTCAATTCATGATTCATGATTCGATTCATGATTCATGATTCATGATTCGATTCATGATTTATGATTCATGATTCAATCCATGATTCATGATTAATGATTCATGATTCATTTCATGATTCATGATTCATGATTCAATTCATGATTCAATTCATGATTCATGATTCATGATTCAATTTATGATTCATGATTCATGATTTAAATCATGATTCAATTCATGATTCATGATTCAATTCATGATTCATGATTCAATTCATGATTCATGATTCAATTCATGATTCAAATTATGATTCATGATTCATGATTCAATTCATGATTCATGATTCATGATTCAATTCATGATTCATGATTCATGATTCGATTCATGATTCAATTCAAGATTCATGATTCATGATTCATGATTCAATTCCTGATTCATGATTCAATTCATGATTCATGATTCATGATTCGATTCATGATTCATGATTCAATTCATGATTCATAATTCATGATTCATAATTCAATTCATGATTCATGATTCAAGATTCATGATTCATGATTCAATTCATGATTCATGATTCATGATTCATGATTCATGATTCATGATTCATGATTCAATTCATAACTCATGATTCATGATTCATGATTCATGATTCATGATTCAATTCATGATTCATGATTTGATTCATGATTCTTGATTCATGATTCATGATTCAATTCATGATTCATGATTCATGATTAAATTCATGATTCAAGATTTGATTCATGATTCATGATTCAAATCATGATTCATGATTCAAATCATGATTCATGATTCATGATTCATGATTCGATTCATGATTCATGATTCATATCATGATTCATGATTCATGATTCATGATTCAATTCATGATTCATGATTCATGATTCAATTCATGATTCATGAGTCATGATTCGATTCATGATTCATGATTTATGATTCAATTCATGATTCATAATTCATGATTCAATTCATGATTCATAATTCATGATTCATGATTCAATTCATGATTCATGATTCATGATTCATGATTCAATTCATGTTTCATGATGCATGATTCAATTCATGATTCATGATTCAATTCATGATTCATGATTCATGATTCATGATTCATGATTTATGATTCAATTCATGATTCATAATTCATGATTCAATTCATGATTCATAATTCATGATTCATGATTCAATTCATGATACATGATTCGATTCATGATTCATGATTCAATTCATGATTCATGATTCATGATTCATGATTCATGATTCAATTCATGTTTCATGATTCATGATTCGATTCATGATTTATGATTTGATTCATGATTCATGATTCAATTCATGATTCATGATTCATGATTCAATTCATGATTCATGATTCAATTCATGATTCAATTCATGATTCATGATTCAATTCATGATTCATGATTCGATTCATGATTCATGATTCATAATTCAATTCATGATTCATGATTTAATTCATGATTCAATTCATGATTCATGATTCATGATTCAATTCATGATTCATGATTCAATTCATGATTCATGATTCAATTCATGATTCGAATCCTGATTCAATTTATGATTTATGATTTGATTTATGATTCATGATTCATGATTCATGATTCATGTCATGATTCATGATTCATGATTCATGATTCAATTCATGATTCATGATTCATGATTCAATTCATGATTCATGATTCATGATTCATGATTCAATTCATGATTCATGATTCATGATTCATGATTCAATTCATGATTCATGATTCATGATTCAATTCATGATTCGATTCATGATTTTTGATTCCTGATTCATGATTCGATTCATGATTCATGATTCATGATTCAATTCATGTTTCATGATTCATGATTCATGATTCATGATTCAATTCATGATTCAGGATCCATGATTTATGATTCATGATTCAATTCATGATTCATGATTCATGATTCATGATTCATGATTCAATTCATGATTCATGATTCATGATTCATGATTCATGATTCAATTCATGATTCATGATTCATGATTCAATTCATGATTCATGATTCATGATTCAATTCATGATTCATGATTCATGATTCAATTCATGATTCGATTCATGATTTTTGATTCATGATTCATGATTCGATTCATGATTCATGATTCATGATTCATGATTCATGATTCATGATTCAATTCATGTTTCATGATTCATGATTCATGATTCATGATTCAATTCATGATTCATGATTCATGATTTATGATTCATGATTCAATTCATGATTCATGATTCATGATTCATGATTCATGATTCAATTCATGATTCATGATTCAATTCATGTTTCATGTTTCATGATTCATGATTCATGATTCAATTCATGATTCATGATTCATGATTCATGATTTATGATTCAGTTCACAATTTATGATTCATGATTCATGATTCAATTCATGATTCATCATTCGATTCATGATTCTTGACTCATGATTAATGATTCATTTCATGATTCATGATTCATGATTCAATTCATGATTCATTTCATGATTCATGATTCATGATTCAATTCATGATTCAATTCATGATTCATGATTCATGATTCAATTTATGATTCATGATTCATGATTTAAATCATGAATCAATTCATGATTCATGATTCAATTCATGATTCAAATTATGATTCATGATTCATGATTCAATTCATGATTCATGATTCATGATTTAATTCATGATTCATGATTCATGATTCATTTCATGATTCATGATTCATGATTCATGATTCATGATTCAATTCCTGATTCATAATTCAATTCATGATTCATGATTCGATTCATGATTCATGATTCATGATTCAATTCAAGATTCATGATTCATGATTCAATTCCTGATTCATGATTCATTTCATGAATCATAATTCATGATTCATAATTCAATTCATGATTCATGATTCAAGATTCATGATTCATGATTCAATTCATGATTCATGATTCATGATTCATGATTCAATTCATAATTCATGATTCATGATTCATGATTCATGATTCATGATTCAATTCATGATTCGATTCATGATTCTTGATTCATGATTCATGATTCAATTCATGATTCATGATTCATGATTCATGATTAAATTCATGATTCAAGATTCGATTCATGATTCATGATTCAAATCATGATTCATGATTCATGATTCATGATTCAATTCATGATTCATGATTCATGATTCAATTCATGATTCATGAGTCATGATTCGATTCATGATTCATGATTTATGATTCAATTCATGATTCATAATTCATGATTCAATTTAGGATTCATAATTCATGATTCATGATTCAATTCATGATTCATGATTCATGATTCATGATTCAATTCATGTTTCATGATACATGATTCAATTCATGATTCATGATTCATGATTCATAATTCATGATTCAATTCAGGATTCATAATTCATGATTCATGATTGAATTCATGATTCATGATTCATGATTCATGATTCAATTCATGTTTCATGATGCATGATTTAATTCATGATTCATGATTCATTTCATGATTCATGATTCATGATTCATGATTCATGATTCAATTCATGATTCATGTTTCAATTCATGTTTCATGATTCATGTTTCGATTCATGATTTATGATTCGATTCATGATTCATGATTCAATTCATGATTCATGATTCATGATTCAATTCATGATTCATGATTCAATTCATGATTCATGATTCAATTCATGATTCAATTCATGATTCATGATTCAATTCATGATTCATGATTCAATTCATGATTCATGATTCATGATTCAATTCATGATTCATGATTCAATTCATGATTCAAGATTCAATTCATGATTCGAATCCTGATTCAATTTATGATTCATGACTTGATTTATGATTCATGATTCATGATTCATGATTCAATTCATGATTCATTATTCATGATTCATGATTCATGATTCAATTCATGATTCATGATTCAATTCATGATTCAAGATTCGATTCATGATTCATGATTCAAATCATGATTCATGATTCATGATTCATGATTCAATTCATGATTCATGATTCAATTCATGATTCATGAGTCATGATTCGATTCATGATTCATGATTTATCATTCAATTCATGATTCATAATTCATGATTCAATTCAGGATTCATAATTCATGATTCATGATTCAATTCATGATTCATGATTCATGATTCATGATTCAATTCATGTTTCATGATGCATGATTCAATTCATGATTCATGATTCATGATTCATGATTCATGATTCATGATTCAATTCATGATTCATGTTTCAATTCATGTTTCATGATTCATGTTTCGATTCCTGATTTATGATTCGATTCATGATTCATGATTCAATTCATGATTCATGATTCATGATTCAATTCATGATTCATGATTCATGATTCAATTCATGATTCATGATTCAATTCATGATTCAATTCATGATTCATGATTCAATTCATGATTCATGATTCATGATTCAATTCATGATTCATGATTCAATTCATGATTCAAGATTCAATTCATGATTCGAATCCTGATTCAATTTATGATTCATGACTTGATTTATGATTCATGATTCATGATTCATGATTCAATTCATGATTCATGATTCATGATTCATGATTCATGATTCATGATTCAATTCATGATTCATGATTCATGATTCATGATTCAATTCATGATTCATGATTCATGATTCAATTCATGATTCATGATTCATGATTCAATTCATGTTTCATGATTCATTATTCATGATTCATGATTCATGATTCAATTCATGTTTCATGATTCATGATTCGATTCATGATTCATGATTCAATTCATGATTCATGATTCGATTCATGATTCATGATTCATGATTCATGATTCATGATTCATGATTCAATTCATGTTTCATGATGCATGATTCAATTCATGATTCATGATTCATGATTCATAATTCATGATTCAATTCAGGATTCATAATTCATGATTCATGATTGAATTCATGATTCATGATTCATGATTCATGATTCAATTCATGTTTCATGATGCATGATTTAATTCATGATTCATGATTCATTTCATGATTCATGATTCATGATTCATGATTCATGATTCAATTCATGATTCATGTTTCAATTCATGTTTCATGATTCATGTTTCGATTCATGATTTATGATTCGATTCATGATTCATGATTCAATTCATGATTCATGATTCATGATTCAATTCATGATTCATGATTCATGATTCAATTCATGATTCATGATTCAATTCATGATTCAATTCATGATTCATGATTCAATTCATGATTCATGATTCAATTCATGATTCATGATTCATGATTCAATTCATGATTCATGATTCAATTCATGATTCAAGATTCAATTCATGATTCGAATCCTGATTCAATTTATGATTCATGACTTGATTTATGATTCATGATTCATGATTCATGATTCAATTCATGATTCATGATTCATGATTCATGATTCATGATTCAATTCATGATTCATGATTCATGATTCAATTCATGATTCAAGATTCAATTCATGATTCATGATTCAAATCATGATTCATGATTCATGATTCATGATTCAATTCATGATTCATGATTCAATTCATGATTCATGAGTCATGATTCGATTCATGATTCATGATTTATCATTCAATTCATGATTCATAATTCATGATTCAATTCAGGATTCATAATTCATGATTCATGATTCAATTCATGATTCATGATTCATGATTCATGATTCAATTCATGTTTCATGATGCATGATTCAATTCATGATTCATGATTCAATTCATGATTCATGATTCATGATTCATGATTCATGATTCAATTCATGATTCATGTTTCAATTCATGTTTCATGATTCATGTTTCGATTCCTGATTTATGATTCGATTCATGATTCATGATTCAATTCATGATTCATGATTCATGATTCAATTCATGATTCATGATTCATGATTCAATTCATGATTCATGATTCAATTCATGATTCAATTCATGATTCATGATTCAATTCATGATTCATGATTCAATTCATGATTCATGATTCATGATTCAATTCATGATTCATGATTCAATTCATGATTCAAGATTCAATTCATGATTCGAATCCTGATTCAATTTATGATTCATGACTTGATTTATGATTCATGATTCATGATTCATGATTCAATTCATGATTCATGATTCATGATTCATGATTCATGATTCATGATTCAATTCATGATTCATGATTCATGATTCATGATTCATGATTCAATTCATGATTCATGATTCATGATTCAATTCATGATTCATGATTCATGATTCAATTCATGATTCATGATTCATGATTCAATTCATGATTCGATTCATGATTTTTGATTCATGATTCATGATTCGATTCATGATTCATGATTCATGATTCAATTCATGTTTCATGATTCATTATTCATGATTCATGATTCATGATTCAATTCATGTTTCATGATTCATGATTCGATTCATGATTCATGATTCAATTCATGATTCATGATTCGATTCATGATTCATGATTCATGATTCATGATTCGATTCATGATTCATGATTCATGATTCGATTCATGATTTATGATTCATGATTCAATCCATGATTCATGATTAATGATTCATGATTCATTTCATGATTCATGATTCATGATTCAATTCATGATTCAATTCATGATTCATGATTCATGATTCAATTTATGATTCATGATTCATGATTTAAATCATGATTCAATTCATGATTCATGATTCAATTCATGATTCATGATTCAATTCATGATTCAAATTATGATTCATGATTCAATTCATGATTCATGATTCATGATTCAATTCATGATTCATGATTCATGATTCGATTCATGATTCATGATTCAATTCAAGATTCATGATTCATGATTCATGATTCAATTCCTGATTCATGATTCAATTCATGATTCATGATTCATGATTCGATTCATGATTCATGATTCAATTCATGATTCATAATTCATGATTCATAATTCAATTCATGATTCATGATTCAAGATTCATGATTCATGATTCAATTCATAATTCATGATTCATGATTCATGATTCATGATTCAATTCATGATTCATGATTCGATTCATGATTCTTGATTCATGATTCATGATTCAATTCATGATTCATGATTCATGATTAAATTCATGATTCAAGATTTGATTCATGATTCATGATTCAAATCATGATTCATGATTCATGATTCGATTCATGATTCATGATTCATATCATGATTCATGATTCATGATTCATGATTCAATTCATGATTCATGATTCATGATTCAATTCATGATTCATGAGTCATGATTCGATTCATGATTCATGATTTATGATTCAATTCATGATTCATAATTCATGATTCAATTCATGATTCATAATTCATGATTCATGATTCAATTCATGATTCATGATGCATGATTCAATTCATGATTCATGTTTCAATTCATGTTTCATGATTCATGTTTCGATTCATGATTTATGATTCGATTCATGATTCATGATTCAATTCATGATTCATGATTCATGATTCAATTCATGATTCATGATTCATGATTCAATTCATGATTCATGATTCAATTCATGATTCATGATTCATGATTCAATTCATGAGTTATGATTCAATTCATGATTCATGATTCAATTTATGATTCATGATTCAATTCATGATTCAAGATTCAATTCATGATTCGAATCCTGATTCAATTTATGATTCATGACTTGATTTATGATTCATGATTCATGATTCATGTCATGATTCATGATTCATGATTCATGATTCAATTCATGATTCATGATTCATGATTAAATTCATGATTCAAGATTCGATTCATGATTCATGATTCAAATCATGATTCATGATTCATGATTCATGATTCAATTCATGATTCATGATTCAATTCATGATTCATGATTCATGATTCAATTCATGATTCATGAGTCATGATTCGATTCATGATTCATGATTTATGATTCAATTCATGATTCATAATTCATGATTCAATTCATGATTCATAATTCATGATTCATGATTCAATTCATGATTCATGATTCATGATTCAATTCATGTTTCATGATGCATGATTCAATTCATGATTCATGATTCAATTCATGATTCATGATTCATGATTCATGATTCATGATTCAATTCATGATTCATGTTTCAATTCATGTTTCATGATTCATGTTTCGATTCATGATTTATGATTCGATTCATGATTCATGATTCAATTCATGATTCATGATTCATGATTCAATTCATGATTCAATTCATGATTCATGAGTCATGATTCGATTCATGATTCATGATTTATGATTCAATTCATGATTCATAATTCATGATTCAATTCAGGATTCATAATTCATGATTCATGATTCAATTCATGATTCATGATTCATGATTCATGATTCAATTCATGTTTCATGATGCATGATTCAATTCATGATTCATGATTCATTTCATGATTCATGATTCATGATTCATGATTCAATTCATGATTCATGTTTCAATTCATGTTTCATGATTCATGTTTCGATTCATGATTTATGATTCGATTCATGATTCATGATTCAATTCATGATTCATGATTCATGATTCAATTCATGATTCATGATTCATGATTCAATTCATGATTCATGATTCAATTCATGATTCATGATTCAAGATTAAATTCATGATTCAAGATTCGATTCATGATTCATGATTCAAATCATGATTCATGATTCATGATTCATGATTCAATTCATGATTCATGATTCATGATTCAATTCATGATTCATGAGTCATGATTCGATTCATGATTCATGATTTATGATTCAATTCATGATTCATAATTCATGATTCAATTCATGATTCATAATTCATGATTCATGATTCAATTCATGATACATGATTCGATTCATGATTCATGATTCAATTCATGATTCATGATTCATGATTCATGATTCATGATTCAATTCATGTTTCATGATTCATGATTCAATTCATGATTTATGATTTGATTCATGATTCATGATTCAATTCATGATTCATGATTCAATTCATGATTCATGATTCAATTCATGATTCAATTCATGATTCATGATTCAATTCATGATTCATGATTCATGATTCATGATTCAATTCATGATTCATGATTTAATTCATGATTCAATTCATGATTCATGATTCATGATTCAATTCATGATTCATGATTCAATTCATGATTCGAATCCTGATTCAATTTATGATTTATGATTTGATTTATGATTCATGATTCATGATTCATGTCATGATTCATGATTCATGATTCATGATTCAATTCATGATTCATGATTCATGATTCAATTCATGATTCATGATTCATGATTCATGATTCAATTCATGATTCATGATTCATGATTCATGATTCAATTCATGATTCATGATTCAATTCATGATTCGATTCATGATTTTTGATTCCTGATTCATGATTCGATTCATGATTCATGATTCAATTCATGATTCAGGATCCATGATTTATGATTCATGATTCAATTCATGATTCATGATTTATGATTCATGATTCATGATTCAATTCATGATTCATGATTCATGATTCATGATTCATGATTCAATTCATGATTCATGATTCATGATTCAATTCATGATTCATGATTCATGATTCAATTCATGATTCATGATTCATGATTCAATTCATGATTCGATTCATGATTTTTGATTCATGATTCATGATTCGATTCATGATTCATGATTCATGATTCATGATTCATGATTCATGATTCAATTCATGTTTCATGATTCATGATTCATGATTCATGATTCAATTCATGATTCATGATTCATGATTTATGATTCATGATTCAATTCATGATTCATGATTCATGATTCATGATTCAATTCATGATTCATGATTCATGATTCAATTCATGATTCATGATTCAATTCATGTTTCATGTTTCATGATTCATGATTCATGATTCAATTTATGATTCATGATTCATGATTCATGATTTATGATTCAGTTCACAATTTATGATTCATGATTCATGATTCAATTCATGATTCATCATTCGATTCATGATTCTTGACTCATGATTCATGATTCGATTCATGATTCATGATTTATGATTCAATTCATGATTAATGATTCATGGATCATTATTCAATTCATGATTCAAGGTTCATGATTCCTGATTCAATTCGTGATTCAAGATTCCTGTTTCGATTCATGATTCAATTCATGATTCATGATTCATGATTCAATTTATGATTCATGATTCAATTCATGATTCAAGATTCATGTTTCGATTCATGATTCAATTCATGATTCATGTTTCATGATTCAATTTATGATTCATGATTCATGATTCATGATTCAATTCATGATCCATGATTCAATTCATGATTCAATTCATGATTCATGATTCAATTCATGATTCATGATTCAATTCATGATTCATGATTCGATTCATGATTCATGATTAATGATTCAATTCATGTTTCATGATTCATGATTCGATTCATGATTCATGATTCATGATTCATGATTCAATTCATGATTCATAATTCATGATTCATGATTTAAAATCATGATTCATGATTCATGATTCATGATTCAATTCATGTTTCATGATTCATGATTCGATTCATGATTCATGATTCATGATTCAATTCATGATTCATGATTCGATTCATGATTCATGATTCATGATTCAATTCATGATTTATGATTCATGATTCAATCCATGATTCATGATTAATGATTCATTTCATGATTCATGATTCATGATTCAATTCATGATTCATGATTCATGATTTCAATTTATGATTCATGATTCATGATTTAAATCATGATTCAATTCATGATTCATGATTCAATTCATGATTCAATTCATGATTCATGATTCATGATTCATTTCATGATTCATGATTCATGATTCAATTCAAGATTCATGATTCATGATTAATGATTCAATTCCTGATTCAATTCAAGATTCATGATTCATGATTCATGATTCGATTCATGATTCATGATTCAATTCATGATTCATGATTCATGATTCGATTCATGATTCATGATTCATGATTCAATTCAAGATTCATGATTCATGATTCAATTCCTGATTCATGATTAATTTCATGATTCATAATTCATGATTCATAATTCAATTCATGATTCATGATTCAAGATTCATGATTCATGATTCAATTCATGATTCATGATTCATGATTCATGATTCATGATTCAATTCATAATTCATGATTCATGATTCATGATTCAATGATTCAATTCATGATTCATGATTCGATTCATGATTCTTGATTCATGATTCATGAATCAATTCATGATTCATGATTAAATTCATGATTCAAGATTCGATTCATGATTCATGATTCAAATCATGATTCATGATTCATGATTCATGATTCAATTCATGATTCATGATTCATGATTCAATTCATGATTCATGAGTCATGATTCGATTCATGATTCATGATTTATGATTCAATTCATGATTCATAATTCATGATTCAATTTAGGATTCATAATTCATGATTCATGATTCAATTCATGATTCATGATTCATGATTCAATTCATGTTTCATGATGCATGATTCAATTCATGATTCATGATTCATGATTCATAATTCATGATTCAATTCAGGATTCATAATTCATGATTCATGATTCAATTCATGATTATGATTCATGATTCATGATTCAATTCATGTTTCATGATGCATGATTCAATTCATGATTCATGATTCATTTCATGATTCATGATTCATGATTCATGATTCAATTCATGATTCATGTTTCAATTCATGTTTCATGATTCATGTTTCGATTCATGATTTATGATTCGATTCATGATTCATGATTCAATTCATGATTCAATTCATGATTCATGATTCAATTCATGATTCAATTCATGATTCATGATTCATGATTCAATTCATGATTCATGATTCAATTCATGATTCAAGATTCAATTCATGATTCGAATCCTGATTCAATTTATGATTCATGACTTGATTTATGATTCATGATTCATGATTCATGATTCAATTCATGATTCATGATTCATGATTCATGATTCATGATTCAATTCATGATTCATGATTCATGATTCAATTCATGATTCAAGATTCGATTCATGATTCATGATTCAAATCATGATTCATGATTCATGATTCATGATTCAATTCATGATTCATGATTCATGATTCAATTCATGATTCATGAGTCATGATTCGATTCATGATTCATGATTTATCATTCAATTCATGATTCATAATTCATGATTCAATTCAGGATTCATAATTCATGATTCATGATTCAATTCATGATTCATTATTCATGATTCATGATTCAATTCATGTTTCATGATGCATGATTCAATTCATGATTCATGATTCAATTCATGATTCATGATTCATGATTCATGATTCATGATTCAATTCATGATTCATGTTTCAATTCATGTTTCATGATTCATGTTTCGATTCCTGATTTATGATTCGATTCATGATTCATGATTCAATTCATGATTCATGATTCATGATTCAATTCATGATTCATGATTCATGATTCAATTCATGATTCATGATTCAATTCATGATTCAATTCATGATTCATGATTCAATTCATGATTCATGATTCAATTCATGATTCATGATTCATGATTCAATTCATGATTCAATTCATGATTCAAGATTCAATTCATGATTCGAATCCTGATTCAATTTATGATTCATGACTTGATTTATGATTCATGATTCATGATTCATGATTCAATTCATGATTCATGATTCATGATTCATGATTCATGATTCAATTCATGATTCATGATTCATGATTCATGATTCAATTCATGATTCATGATTCATGATTCAATTCATGATTCATGATTCATGATTCATGATTCAATTCATGATTCATGATTCATGATTCAATTCATGATTCAATTCATGATTTTTGATTCATGATTCATGATTTGATTCATGATTCATGATTCATGATTCAATTCATGTTTCATGATTCATGATTCATGATTCATGATTCATGATTCAATTCATGTTTCATGATTCATGATTCGATTCATGATTCATGATTCATGATTCAATTCATGATTCATGATTCGATTCATGATTCATGATTCATGATTCAATTCATGATTCATGATTCGATTCATGATTCATGATTCATGATTCGATTCATGATTTATGATTCATGATTCAATCCATGATTCATGATTAATGATTCATGATTCATTTCATGATTCATGATTCATGATTCAATTCATGATTCAATTCATGATTCATGATTCATGATTCATGATTCATGATTCAATCCATGATTCATGATTAATGATTCATGATTCATTTCATGATTCATGATTCATGATTCAATTCATGATTCAATTCATGATTCATGATTCATGATTCAATTTATGATTCATGATTCATGATTTAAATCATGATTCAATTCATGATTCATGATTCAATTCATGATTCAAATTATGATTCATGATTCAATTCATGATTCATGATTGATGATTCAATTCATGATTCATGATTCATGATTCGATTCATGATTCATGATTCAATTCAAGATTCATGATTCATGATTCATGATTCAATTCCTGATTCATGATTCAATTCATGATTCATGATTCGATTCATGATTCATGATTCAATTCATGATTCATAATTCATGATTCATAATTCAATTCATGATTCATGATTCATGATTCATGATTCATGATTCAATTCATAATTCATGATTCATGATTCATGATTCATGATTCATGATTCAATTCATGATTCATGATTCGATTCATGATTCTTGATTCATGATTCATGATTCAATTCATGATTCATGATTTATGATTAAATTCATGATTCAAGATTTGATTCATGATTCATGATTCAAATCATGATTCATGATTCATGAATCATGATTCGATTCATGATTCATGAATCATGATTCGATTCATGATTCATGATTCATATCATGATTCATGATTCATGATTCATGATTCAATTCATGATTCATGATTCATGATTCAATTCATGATTCATGAGTCATGATTCGATTCATGATTCATGATTTATGATTCAATTCATGATTCATAATTCATGATTCAATTCATGATTCATAATTCATGATTCATGATTCAATTCATGATTCATGATTCATGATTCGATTCATGATTCATGATTCATGATTCAATTCATGATTCATGATTCGATTCATGATTCATGATTCATGATTCAATTCATGATTCATGATTCGATTCATGATTCATGATTCATGATTCGATTCATGATTTATGATTCATGATTCAATCCATGATTCATGATTAATGATTCATGTTTCATGTTTCATGATTCATGATTCATGATTCAATTCATGATTCAATTCATGATTCATGATTCATGATTCATGATTCATGATTCAATCCATGATTCATGATTAATGATTCATGATTCATTTCATGATTCATGATTCATGATTCAATTCATGATTCAATTCATGATTCATGATTCATGATTCAATTTATGATTCATGATTCATGATTTAAATCATGATTCAATTCATGATTCATGATTCAATTCATGATTCAAATTATGATTCATGATTCAATTCATGATTCATGATTCATGATTCAATTCATGATTCATGATTCATGATTCGATTCATGATTCATGATTCAATTCAAGATTTATGATTCATGATTCATGATTCAATTCCTGATTCATGATTCAATTCATGATTCATGATTCATGATTCGATTCATGATTCATGATTCAATTCATGATTCATAATTCATGATTCATAATTCAATTCATGATTCATGATTCAAGATTCATGATTCATGATTCAATTCATGATTCATGATTCATGATTCATGATTCATGATTCAATTCATAATTCATGATTCATGATTCATGATTCATGATTCAATTCATGATTCATGATTCGATTCATGATTCTTGATTCATGATTCATGATTCAATTCATGATTCATGATTCATGATTAAATTCATGATTCAAGATTTGATTCATGATTCATGATTCGATTCATGATTCATGATTCATATCATGATTCATGATTCAAGATTCATGATTCAATTCATGATTCATGATTCATGATTCAATTCATGATTCATGAGTCATGATTCGATTCATGATTCATGATTTATGATTCAATTCATGATTCATAATTCATGATTCAATTCATGATTCATAATTCATGATTCATGATTCAATTCATGATTCATGATTCATGATTCATGATTCAATTCATGTTTCATGATGCATGATTCAATTCATGATTCATGATTCAATTCATGATTCATGATTCATGATTCATGATTCATGATTCAATTCATGATTCATGTTTCAATTCATGTTTCATGATTCATGTTTCGATTCATGATTTATGATTCGATTCATGATTCATGATTCAATTCATGATTCATGATTCATGATTCAATTCATGATTCATGATTCATGATTCAATTCATGATTCATGATTCATGATTCAATTCATGATTCATGATTCAATTCATGATTCATGATTCATGATTCAATTCATGATTCATGATTCAATTCATGATTCATGATTCAATTTATGATTCATGATTCAATTCATGATTCAAGATTCAATTCATGATTCGAATCCTGATTCAATTTATGATTCATGACTTGATTTATGATTCATGATTCATGATTCATGTCATGATTCATGATTCATGATTCATGATTCAATTCATGATTCATGATTCATGATTAAATTCATGATTCAAGATTCGATTCATGATTCATGATTCAAATCATGATTCATGATTGATGATTCATGATTCAATTCATGATTCATGATTCATGATTCAATTCATGATTCATGAGTCATGATTCGATTCATGATTCATGATTTATGATTCAATTCATGATTCATAATTCATGATTCAATTCATGATTCATAATTCATGATTCATGATTCAATTCATGATTCATGATTCATGATTCATGATTCAATTCATGTTTCATGATGCATGATTCAATTCATGATTCATGATTCAATTCATGATTCATGATTCATGATTCATGATTCATGATTCAATTCATGATTCATGTTTCAATTCATGTTTCATGATTCATGTTTCGATTCATGATTTATGATTCGATTCATGATTCATGATTCAATTCATGATTCATGATTCATGATTCAATTCATGATTCATGATTCATGATTCAATTCATGATTCATGATTCAATTCATGATTCATGATTCATGATTCAATTCATGATTCATGATTCAATTCATGATTCATGATTCAATTCATGATTCAAGATTCAATTCATGATTCGAATCCTGATTCAATTTATGATTCATGACTTGATTTATGATTCATGATTCATGATTCCTGTCATGATTCATGATTCATGATTCAATTCATGATTCATGATTCATGATTCAATTCATGATTCATGATTCATGATTCGATTCATGATTCATGATTCAATTCAAGATTCATGATTCATGATTCATGATTCAATTCCTGATTCATGATTCAATTCATGATTCATGATTCATGATTCATGATTCAATTCATGATTCATAATTCATGATTCATAATTCAATTCATGATTCATGATTCAAGATTCATGATTCATGATTCAATTCATGATTCATGATTCATGATTCATGATTCATGATTCATGATTCATGATTCAATTCATAATTCATGATTCATGATTCATGATTCATGATTCATGATTCAATTCATGATTCATGATTCAATTCATGATTCTTGATTCATGATTCATGATTCAATTCATGATTCATGATTCATGATTCATGATTAAATTCATGATTCATGATTCATGATTCATGATTCATGATTCAATTCATGATTCATGATTCATGATTCAATTCATGATTCATGATTCAATTCATGTTTCATGTTTCATGATTCATGATTCATGATTCAATTCATGATTCATGATTCATGATTCATGATTTATGATTCAGTTCACAATTTATGATTCATGATTCATGATTCAATTCATGATTCATCATTCGATTCATGATTCTTGACTCATGATTCATGATTCGATTCATGATTCATGATTTATGATTCAATTCATGATTAATTGATTCATGGATCATGATTCAATTCATGATTCAAGGTTCATGATTCCTGATTCAATTCCTGATTCATGATTCAATTCATGATTCATGATTCATGATTCGATTCATGATTCATGATTCATGATTCAATTCAAGATTCATGATTCATGATTCAATTCCTGATTCATGATTCATTTCATGATTCATAATTCATGATTCATAATTCAATTCATGATTCATGATTCAAGATTCATGATTCATGATTCAATTCATGATTCATGATTCATGATTCAATTCATAATTCATGATTCATGATTCATGATTCATGATTCAATTCATGATTCATGATTCGATTCATGATTCTTGATTCATGATTCATGATTCATGATTCAATTCATAATTCATGATTCATGATTCATGATTCATGATTCAATTCATGATTCATGATTCGATTCATGATTCTTGATTCATGATTCATGATTCAATTCATGATTCATGATTCATGATTAAATTCATGATTCAAGATTTGATTCATGATTCATGATTCGATTCATGATTCATGATTCATATCATGATTCATGATTCAAGATTCATGATTCAAATTCATGATTCATGATTCATGATTCAATTCATGATTCATGAGTCATGATTCGATTCATGATTCATGATTTATGATTCAATTCATGATTCATAATTCATGATTCAATTCATGATTCATAATTCATGATTCATGATTCAATTCATGATTCATGATTCATGATTCATGATTCAATTCATGTTTCATGATGCATGATTCAATTCATGATTCATGATTCAATTCATGATTCATGATTCATGATTCATGATTCATGATTCAATTCATGATTCATGTATTAATTCATGTTTCATGATTCATGTTTCGATCATGATTTATGATTCGATTCATGATTCATGATTCAATTCATGATTCATGATTCATGATTCAATTCATGATTCATGATTCATGATTCAATTCATGATTCATGATTCATGATTCAATTCATGATTCATGATTCAAATTCATGATTCATGATTCATGATTCAATTCATGATTCATGATTCAATTCATGATTCATGATTCAATTTATGATTCATGATTCAATTCATGATTCAAGATTCAATTCATGATTCGAATCCTGATTGAATTATGATTCATGACTTGATTTATGATTCATGATTCATGATTCATGTCATGATTCATGATTCATGATTCATGATTCAATTCATGATTCATGATTCATGATTAAATTCATGATTCAAGATTCGATTCATGATTCATGATTCAAATCATGATTCATGA
>NW_027447252.1:0-34592 GCF_038048845.1 Mixophyes fleayi | reverse complement strand
TTGATTCAATTCATGATTCATAATTCATGATTTAATTCATGATTCATGATTCATGATTCATGATTCGATTTATGATTCATGATTCATGATTCATGATTCAATTCATGATTTATGATTTATGATTCAATTCATGATTCATGATTCATGATTCGATTCATGATTCATGATTGGATTTATGATTCTTGATTCATGATTCATGATTCGATTCATGATTCATGATTTATGATTCAATTCATGATTCATGATTCATGATTCATGATTCATGATTCAATACATGATTCATGATTCATGATTCAATTCATAATTCATGATTCATGATTCATGATTCAATTCATTAATCATGATTCGATTCATGATTTTTTACTCATGATTCATGATTCGATTCATGTTTCATGATTCATTATTCAATTCATGATTCATGATTCATGATTCATGATTCAATTCATGATTCAAGATTCATGATTCGATTCATGATTCATGATTCAATTAATGATTCTTGATTCATGATTCATGATTTGATTTATGATTCATGATTCATGATTCATTCATGATTCATGATTCATGATTCATGATTCATGATTCAATTCATGATTCATGATTCATGATTCATGATTCAATTCATGATTCATGATTCGATTCATGATTCAATTCATGATTCAAGATTCATGATTCGATTCATGATTAATGATACAATTCATGATTCATGATTCATGATTCGATTCATGATTCATGATTCATGATTCGATTCATGATTCATGATTCATGATTCATGATTCAATTCATGATTCATGATTCATGATTCGATTCATGATTCATGATTCAATTCATGATTCATGATTCATGATTCAATTCATGATTCATGATTCATGATTCGATTCATGATTCATGATTCATGATTCGATTTATGATTCATGATTCATGATTAAATTCATATTTCATGATTCATGATTCATGATTCAATTCATGATTCATGATTAATGATTCATGATTCAATTCATGATTCATGATTCATGATTAAATTCATATTTCATGATTCATGATTCATGATTCAATTCATGATTCATGATTAATGATTCATGATTCGATTCATGATTCATGATTCATGATTCGATTCATGATTCATGATTCATGATTCGATTTATGATTCATGATTCATGATTCATGATTCATGATTCATGATTTATGATTCAATTCATGATTCATGATTCAATTCATGATTCATGATTCACGATTCATGATTCATGATTCATGATTCGATTCATGATTCATGATTTATGATTCATGATTCAATTCATGATTCATAATTCATGATTCGATTCATGATTTATGATTCGATTCATGATTCATGATTCATGATTCGATTCATGATTCATGATTCATTATTCAATTCATGATTCATGATTCATGATCCATGATTCAATTCATGATTCAAGATTTATGATTCGATTCATGATTCATGATACAATTCATGATTCATAATTCATGATTCGATTCATGATTAAATTCATGATTCATGATTCGATTCATGGTTCATGATTAAATTCATGATTCATGATTCGATTCATGGTTCATGATTCAATTCATGATTCATGATTCATGATTCAATTCATGATTAATCATTCATGATTCAATTCATGATTCAATTCATGATTCATGATTCAATTTATGATTCAAAATTCATGATTCATGATTCAATTCTTGATTCATGATTCATAATTCAATTCATGATTCAATTCAAGATTCATGATTCATGATTCAATTCATGATTCATGATTCATGATTCAATTCATGATTCATGATTCAATTTATGATTCATGATTCATGATTCAATTCATGATTCATGATTCGATTCATGATTCAATACTTGATTCATGATTCATGATTCAATTTATAATTCATGATTTATGATTCATGATTCATGATTCGATTCATGATTTTTTACTCATGATTCATGATTCGATTCATGTTTCATGATTCATTATTCAATTCATGATTCATGATTCATGATTCATGATTCAATTCATGATTCAAGATTCATGATTCGATTCATGATTCATGATTCAATTAATGATTCTTGATTCATGATTCATGATTTGATTTATGATTCATGATTCATGATTCAATTCATGATTCATGATTCATGATTCATGATTCATGATTCAATTCATGATTCATGATTCATGATTCATGATTCATGATTCAATTCATGATTCATGATTCGATTCATGATTCAATTCATGATTCAAGATTCATGATTCGATTCATGATTCATGATACAATTCATGATTCATGATTCATGATTCGATTCATGATTCAATTCATTATTCATGATTCGATTCATGATTCATGATTCAATTCATGATTCATGATTCATGATTCATGATTCATGATTCAATTCATGATTCATGATTCATGATTCGATTCATGATTCATGATTCACTTCATGATTCATGATTCATGATTCAATTCATGATTCATGATTCATGATTCGATTCATGATTCATGATTCATGATTCATGATTCGATTTATGATTCATGATTCATGATTCATGATTCATGATTCAATTCATGATTCATGATTCAATTCATGATTCATGATTCATGATTCAATTCATGATTCATGATTCAATTCATATTTCATGATTCATGATTCATGATTCAATTCATGATTCATGATTAATGATTCATGATTCGATTCATGATTCATGATTCATGATTCATGATTCATGATTTATGATTCAATTCATGATTTATGATTCAATTCATGATTCATGATTCAATTTATGATTCATGATTCACGATTCATGATTCATGATTCATGATTCGATTCATGATTCATGATTTATGATTCATGATTCAATTCATGATTCATGATTCATGATTCGATTCATGATTTATGATTCGATTCATGATTCATGATTCATGATTCGATTTAAGATTCATAATTCATGATTCATGATTCATGATTCATGATTCAATTCATGATTCATGATTCATGATTCATGATTCATGATTCATGATTCAATTCATGATTCATGATTCGATTCATGATTCTTGATTCATGATTCATGATTCATGATTCGATTCATGATTCTTGATTCATGATTCATGATTCATGATTCATGATTCGATTCATGATTCATGATTTATGATTCAATTCATGATTCATGATTCATGATTCATGATTCAATTCATGATTCATGATTCAATTCATGATTCATGATTCAAGATTTATGATTCATGATTCAATTCATAATTCATAATTCAAATCATGATTCGAATCCTGATTCAACTCATGATTCATTATTCGATTTATGATTCATGATTCATGATTCATGATTCATAATTCAATTCATGATTCATGATTCATGATTCGATTCATGATTCATGATTCAATTCATGATTCATGATTCAATGTATGATTCATGATTCATGATTCAATTCATGATTCATGATTCATGATTCGATCATGATTCATGATTCAATTCATGATTCAATTTATGATTCATGATTCATGATTCATGATTCATGATTCAATTTATGATTCATGATTCATGATTCATGATTCGATTCATGATTCATGATTCGATTTATGATTCATGATGCATGATTCATGATTCATGATTCATATTTCAATTCATGATTCATGATTCATGATTCAATTCATAAGTCATGATTCATGATTCATGATTCAATTCATGATTCATGATTCATGATTCGATTCATGATTCATGATTAATGATTCGATTTATGATTCATGATTCATGATTCATGATTCATGATTCAATTCATGATTCATAATTCATGATTTAATTCATGATTCATGATTCATGATTCATGATTCGATTTATGATTCATGATTCATGATTCAATTCATGATTTATGATTTATGATTCAATTCATGATTCATGATTCATGATTCGATTCATGATTCATGATTTGATTTATGATTCTTGATTCATGATTCATGATTCGATTCATGATTCATGATTCGATTCATGATTCATGATTTATGATTCAATTCATGATTCATGATTCATGATTCATGATTCATGATTCAATACATGATTCATGATTCATGATTCAATTCATAATTCATGATTCATGATTCATGATTCAATTCATTAATCATGATTCGATTCATGATTTTTTACTCATGATTCATGATTCGATTCATGTTTCATGATTCATTATTCAATTCATGATTCATGATTCATGATTCATGATTCAATTCATGATTCAAGATTCATGATTCGATTCATGATTCATGATTCAATTAATGATTCTTGATTCATGATTCATGATTTGATTTATGATTCATGATTCATGATTCAATTCATGATTCATGATTCATGATTCATGATTCATGATTCAATTCATGATTCATGATTCATGATTCATGATTCAATTCATGATTCATGATTCGATTCATGATTCAATTCATGATTCAAGATTCATGATTCGATTCATGATTCATGATACAATTCATGATTCATGATTCATGATTCGATTCATGATTCAATTCATGATTCACGATTCATGATTCATGATTCATGATTCAATTCATGATTCATGATTCATGATTCGATTCATGATTCATGATTCAATTCATGATTCATGATTCATGATTCAATTCATGATTCATGATTCATGATTCGATTCATGATTCATGATTCATGATTCATGATTCGATTTATGATTCATGATTCATGATTAAATTCATATTTCATGATTCATGATTCATGATTCAATTCATGATTCATGATTAATGATTCATGATTCAATTCATGATTCATGATTCATGATTAAATTCATATTTTCATGATTCATGATTCAATTCATGATTCATGATTAATGATTCATGATTCGATTCATGATTCATGATTCATGATTCGATTCATGATTCATGATTCATGATTCGATTTATGATTCATGATTCATGATTCATGATTCATGATTCATGATTTATGATTCAATTCATGATTCATGATTCAATTCATGATTCATGATTCACGATTCATGATTCATGATTCATGATTCGATTCATGATTCATGATTTATGATTCATGATTCAATTCATGATTCATAATTCATGATTCGATTCATGATTTATGATTCGATTCATGATTCATGATTCATGATTCGATTCATGATTCATGATTCATTATTCAATTCATGATTCATGATTCATGATCCATGATTCAATTCATGATTCAAGATTTATGATTCGATTCATGATTCATGATACAATTCATGATTCATAATTCATGATTCGATTCATGATTAAATTCATGATTCATGATTCGATTCATGGTTCATGATTAAATTCATGATTCATGATTCGATTCATGGTTCATGATTCAATTCATGATTCATGATTCATGATTCAATTCATGATTTATGATTTATGATTCAATTCATGATTCATGATTCATGATTCGATTCATGATTCATGATTTGATTTATGATTCTTGATTCATGATTCATGATTCGATTCATGATTCATGATTTATGATTCAATTCATGATTCATGATTCATGATTCATGATTCATGATTCAATACATGATTCATGATTCATGATTTAATTCATAATTCATGATTCATGATTCATGATTCAATTCATTAATCATGATTCGATTCATGATTTTTTACTCATGATTCATGATTCGATTCATGTTTCATGATTCATTATTCAATTCATGATTCATGATTCATGATTCATGATTCAATTCATGATTCAAGATTCATGATTCGATTCATGATTCATGATTCAATTAATGATTCTTGATTCATGATTCATGATTTGATTTATGATTCATGATTCATGATTCAATTCATGATTCATGATTCATGATTCATGATTCAATTCATGATTCATGATTCATGATTCATGATTCAATTCATGATTCATGATTCGATTCATGATTCAATTCATGATTCAAGATTCATGATTCGATTCATGATTCATGATACAATTCATGATTCATGATTCATGATTCGATTCATGATTCAATTCATGATTCACGATTCATGATTCATGATTCATGATTCAATTCATGATTCATGATTCATGATTCGATTCATGATTCATGATTCAATTCATGATTCATGATTCATGATTCAATTCATGATTCATGATTCATGATTCGATTCATGATTCATGATTCATGATTCATGATTCGATTTATGATTCATGATTCATGATTAAATTCATATTTCATGATTCATGATTCATGATTCAATTCATGATTCATGATTAATGATTCATGATTCAATTCATGATTCATGATTCATGATTAAATTCATATTTCATGATTCATGATTCATGATTCAATTCATGATTCATGATTAATGATTCATGATTCGATTCATGATTCATGATTCATGATTCGATTCATGATTCATGATTCATGATTCGATTTATGATTCATGATTCATGATTCATGATTCATGATTCATGATTTATGATTCAATTCATGATTCATGATTCAATTCATGATTCATGATTCACGATTCATGATTCATGATTCATGATTCGATTCATGATTCATGATTTATGATTCATGATTCAATTCATGATTCATAATTCATGATTCGATTCATGATTTATGATTCGATTCATGATTCATGATTCATGATTCGATTCATGATTCATGATTCATTATTCAATTCATGATTCATGATTCATGATCCATGATTCAATTCATGATTCAAGATTTATGATTCGATTCATGATTCATGATACAATTCATGATTCATAATTCATGATTCGATTCATGATTAAATTCATGATTCATGATTCGATTCATGGTTCATGATTAAATTCATGATTCATGATTCGATTCATGGTTCATGATTCAATTCATGATTCATGATTCATGATTCAATTCATGATTAATCATTATGATTCAATTCATGATTCAATTCATGATTCATGATTCATGATTCAATTTATGATTCAAAATTCATGATTCATGATTCAATTCTTGATTCATGATTCATAATTCAATTCATGATTCAATTCAAGATTCATGATTCATGATTCAATTCATGATTCATGATTCATGATTCAATTCATGATTCATGATTCAATTTATGATTCATGATTCATGATTCAATTCATGATTCATGATTCGATTCATGATTCAATACTTGATTAATGATTCATGATTCAATTTATAATTCATGATTCATGATTCATGATTCATGATTCGATTCATGATTTTTTACTCATGATTCATGATTCGATTCATGTTTCATGATTCATTATTCAATTCATGATTCATGATTCATGATTCATGATTCAATTCATGATTCAAGATTCATGATTCGATTCATGATTCATGATTCAATTAATGATTCTTGATTCATGATTCATGATTTGATTTATGATTCATGATTCAATTCATGATTCATGATTCATGATTCATGATTCATGATTCAATTCATGATTCATGATTCATGATTCATGATTCATGATTCAATTCATGATTCATGATTCGATCATGATTCAATTCATGATTCAAGATTCATGATTTGATTCATGATTCATGATACAATTCATGATTCATGATTCATGATTCGATTCATGATTCAATTCATTATTCATGATTCGATTCATGATTCATGATTCAATTCATGATTCATGATTCATGATTCATGATTCATGATTCATGATTCATGATTCAATTCATGATTCAAGATTCATGATTCGATTCATGATTCATGATACAATTCATGATTCATGATTCATGATTCGATTCATGATTCAATTCATTATTCATGATTCGATTCATGATTCATGATTCAATTCATGATTCATGATTTGATTCATGATTCATGATTCAATTCATGATTCATGATTCATGATTCATGATTCATGATTCATGATTCATGATTCAATTCATGATTCATGATTCATGATTCGATTCATGATTCATGATTCACTTCATGATTCATGATTCATGATTCAATTCATGATTCATGATTCATGATTCGATTCATGATTAATGATTCATGATTCGATTTATGATTCATGATTCATGATTCATGATTCATGATTCAATTCATGATTCATGATTCAATTCATGATTCATGATTCATGATTCAATTCATGATTCATGATTCAATTCATATTTCATGATTCATGATTCATGATTCAATTCATGATTCATGATTAATGATTCATGATTCGATTCATGATTCATGATTCATGATTCATGATTTATGATTCAATTCATGATTTATGATTCAATTCATGATTCATGATTCACGATTCATGATTCATGATTCACGATTCATGATTCATGATTCATGATTTATGATTCATGATTCAATCATGATTCATGATTCGATTCATGATTCATGATTCATTATTCAATTCTTGATTCATGATTCATAATTCAATTCATGATTCAATTCAAGATTCATGATTCATGATTCAATTCATGATTCATGATTCATGATTCATGATTCAATTCATGATTCATGATTCAATTTATGATTCATGATTCATGATTCAATTCATGATTCATGATTCGATTCATGATTCAATACATGATTCATGATTCATGATTCAATTTATAATTCATGATTCATGATTCATGATTCTTGATTCGATTCATGATTTTTTACTCATGATTCATGATTTGATTCATGTTTCATGATTCATTATTCAATTCATGATTCATGATTCATGATTCATGATTCAATTCATGATTCAAGATTCATGGTTCGATTCATGATTCATGATTCAATTAATGATTCTTGATTCATGATTCATGATTTGATTTATGATTCATGATTCATGATTCAATTCATGATTCATGATTCATGATTCATGATTCATGATTCAATTCATGATTCATGATTCATGATTCATGATTCAATCATGATTCATGATTCGATTCATGATTCAATTCATGATTCAAGATTCATGATTCGATTCATGATTCATGATACAATTCATGATTCATGATTCATGATTCGATTCATGATTCAATTCATTATTCATGATTCGATTCATGATTCATGATTCAATTCATGATTCATGATTCATGATTCATGATTCATGATTCATGATTCAATTCATGATTCATGATTCATGATTCGATTCATGATTCATGATTCAATTCATGATTCATGATTCATGATTCAATTCATGATTCATGATTCATGATTCGATTCATGATTCATGATTCATGATTCATGATTCGATTTATGATTCATGATTCATGATTCATGATTCATGATTCATGATTCAATTCATGATTCATGATTCATGATTCAATTCATGATTCATGATTCATGATTCGATTCATGATTCATGATTCATGATTCATGATTCGATTTATGATTCATGATTCATGATTCATGATTCATGATTCATGATTCAATTCATGATTCATGATTCAATTTATGATTCATGATTCATGATTCAATTCATATTTCATGATTCATGATTCATGATTCGATTCATGATTCATGATTCATGATTCGATTCATGATTCATGATTCGATTTATGATTCATGATTCATGATTCATGATTCATGATTTATGATTCAATTCATGATTAATGATTCAATTCATGATTCATGATTCACGATTCATGATTCATGATTCACGATTCATGATTCATGATTTATGATTCGATTCATGATTCATGATTTATGATTCATGATTCAATTCATGATTCATGATTCATGATTCGATTCATGATTCATCATTCATTATTCAATTCATGATTCATGATTCATGATCCATGATTCAATTCATGATTCAAGATTTATGATTCGATTCATGATTCATGATACAATTCATGATTCATGATTCATGATTCGATTCATGATTAAATTCATGATTCATGATTCGATTCATGGTTCATGATTCAATTCATGATTCATGATTCATGATTCAATTCATGATTAATCATTCATGATTCAATTCATGATTCAATTCATGATTCATGATTCATGATTCAATTTATGATTCAAAATTCATGATTCATGATTCAATTCTTGATTCATGATTCATAATTCAATTCATGATTCAATTCAAGATTCATGATTCATGATTCAATTCATGATTCATGATTCAATTCATGATTCATGATTCAATTTATGATTCATGATTCATGATTCAATTCATGATTCATGATTCATGATTCATGATTCAATTCATGATTCATGATTCATGATTCATGATTCAATTCTGATTCATGATTCATTTCATGATTCAATTCATGATTCATGATTTAATTTATAATTCATGATTCAATTCATGATTCAATTCATGAATCATGATTCATGATTCAATTCATGATTCACTTCATGATTCATGATTCATGTTCAATTTATGATTCATGATTCATGATTCATTTAATGATTCATGATTCATGATTCAATTAATGATTCATGATTCATGATTCAATTCATGATTTATGATTCATGATTCATGATTCAATTCATGATTCATGATTCATGATTCAATTCATGATTCATGATTCATGATTCAATTTATGATTCATGATTTATGATTCATGATTCAATTCATGATTCATGATTCATGATTCGATTCATGATTCGATTCATGATTCATGATTCGATTCATGATTCTTGATTCATGATTCATGATTGATTCATGATTCATAATTCATGATTCAATTCATGATTCATGATTCATGAGTCATGATTCGATTCATGATTCATGATTCATGATTCGATTCATGATTCATAATTCATGATTCAATTCATGATTCATGATTCATGAGTCATGATTCGATTCATGATTCATGATTCATGATTCAATTCATGATTCATGATTCATGATTCATGATTCAATTCATGATTCATGATTTATGATTCGATTTATGATTCATGATTCGATTCATGATTCTTGATTCATGATTCATGATTCGATTCATGATTCATGATTCATGATTCAATTCATGATTCATGATTCATGATTCAATTCATGATTGAATTCATGATTCATGATTCATGATTCAATTTATTAATCATGATTCATGATTCATGATTCATGATTCATGATTCAATTCATGATTCATGATTCAATTCATAATTCATAATTCAAGATTCATGATTCATGATTCGATTCATGATTCATGATTCAATTCATGATTCAATTCATGATTCATGATTCATGATTCAATTCATGATTCATGATTCATGATTCAATTCATGATTCAAGATTCATGATTCGATTCATGATTCATGATACAATTCATGATTCATGATTCATGATTCGATTCATGATTCAATTCATGATTCATGATTCGATTAATGGTTCATGATTCAATTCATGATTCATGATTCGATTAATGGTTCATGATTCAATTCTTGATTCATGATTCATAATTTAATTCATGATTCAATTCAAGATTCATGACTCATGATTCAATTCATGATTCATGATTCATGATTCATGATTCAATTCTTGATTCATGATTCATAATTTAATTCATGATTCAATTCAAGATTCATGACTCATGATTCAATTCATGAGTCATGATTCATGATTCATGATTCAATTCATGATTCATGATTCAAATTATGATTCATGATTCAATTCATGATTCATGATTCGATTCATGATTCAATTCATGATTCATGATTCATGATTCAATTCATGATTCATGATTCATGATTCAATTCATGATTCATTATTCATGATTCATGATTCAATTCATGTTTCATGATTCTTGATTCAATTCATGATTCATGATTCATGATTCATGATTCAATTCATGATTTATGATTCATGATTCAATTCATGATTCATGATTCATGATTCATGATTCATGATTCGATTCATGATTTATGATTTATGATTCAATTCATGATTCATGATTCATGATTCGATTCATGATTCATGATTTATGATTCAATTCATGATTCATGATTCATGATTCATGATTCAATACATGATTCATTATTCATGATTCAATTCATAATTCATGATTCATGATTCATGATTCAATTCATGATTCATCATTCGATTCATGATTTTTTACTCATGATTCATGATTTGATTCTTGTTTCATGATTCATTATTCAATTCATGATTCATGATTCCTGATTCATGATTCAATTCATGATTCAAGATTCATGATTCGATTCATGATTCATGATTCAATTCATGATTCAAGATTCATGATTCATGATTCGATTCATGATTCATGAATCATGATTCATGATTCATGATTCAATTCATGATTCATGATTCATGATTCATGATTCAATTCATGATTCATGATTCGATTCATGATTCAATTCATGATTCAAGATTCATGATTCGATTAATGGTTCATGATTCAATTCTTGATTCATGATTCATAATTTAATTCATGATTCAATTCAAGATTCATGACTCATGATTCAATTCATGATTCATGATTCATGATTCATGATTCAATTCTTGATTCATGATTCATAATTTAATTCATGATTCAATTCAAGATTCATGACTCATGATTCAATTCATGAGTCATGATTCATGATTCATGATTCAATTCATGATTCATGATTCAAATTATGATTCATGATTCAATTCATGATTCATGATTCGATTCATGATTCAATTCATGATTCATGATTCATGATTCAATTCATGATTCATGATTCATGATTCAATTCATGATTCATTATTCATGATTCATGATTCAATTCATGTTTCATGATTCTTGATTCAATTCATGATTCATGATTCATGATTCATGATTCAATTCATGATTTATGATTCATGATTCAATTCATGATTCATGATTCATGATTCATGATTCATGATTCGATTCATGATTTATGATTTATGATTCAATTCATGATTCATGATTCATGATTCGATTCATGATTCATGATTTATGATTCAATTCATGATTCATGATTCATGATTCATGATTCAATACATGATTCATTATTCATGATTCAATTCATAATTCATGATTCATGATTCATGATTCAATTCATGATTCATCATTCGATTCATGATTTTTTACTCATGATTCATGATTTGATTCTTGTTTCATGATTCATTATTCAATTCATGATTCATGATTCCTGATTCATGATTCAATTCATGATTCAAGATTCATGATTCGATTCATGATTCATGATTCAATTCATGATTCAAGATTCATGATTCATGATTCGATTCATGATTCATGAATCATGATTCATGATTCATGATTCAATTCATGATTCATGATTCATGATTCATGATTCAATTCATGATTCATGATTCGATTCATGATTCAATTCATGATTCAAGATTCATGATTCGATTCATGATTCATGATACAATTCATGATTCATGATTCATGATTTGATTCATGATTCAATTCATTATTCATGATTCGATTCATGATTCATGATTCAATTCATGATTCATGATTCATGATTCATGATTCATGATTCAATTCATGATTCATGATTCATGATTCGATTCATGATTCATTATTCAATTCATGATTCATGATTCAATTCATGATTCATGATTCAAGATTCGATATATGATTCATGATTCAATTCATGATTCGATTTATGATTCATGATTCATGATTCATGATTCAAGATTCATGATTCAATTCATGATTCATGATTCATGATTCAATTCATATTTCATGATTCATGATTCATGATTCAATTCATGATTCATGATTCATGATTCATGATTCGATTCATGATTCATGATTCATGATTCATGATTTATGATTCAATTCATGATTCATGATTCAATTTATGATTCATGATTCACGATTCATGATTCGATTTAAGATTCATAATTCATGATTCATTATTCATGATTCATGATTCATGATTAATGATTCAATTCATGATTCATGATTTATGATTCATGATTCAATTCATGATTCATGATTCATGATTCAATTCATGATTTATGATTCATGATTCATGATTCATGATTCGATTCATGATTCTTGATTCATGATTCATGATTCGATTCATGATTCATGATTCATGATTCAATTCATGATTCATGATTCATGATTCATGATTCATGATTCATGATTCATGATTCAATTCATGATTCATGATTCAAGATTCATGATTCATGATTCAATTCATGATTCATAATTCAATTCATGATTCGAATCCTGATTCAACTCATGATTCATGATTCGATTTATGATTCATGATTCATGATTCATGATTCAATTCATGATTCATGATTCAATGTATGATTCATGATTCATGATTCAATTCATGATTCGTGATTCATGATTCATGATTTGATTCATGATTCATGATTCAATTCATGATTCATGATTCAATTTATGATTCATGATTCATGATTCAATTCATGATTCATGATTCATGATTCATGATTCGATTCATGATTCATGATTCGATTTATGATTCATGATGAATGATTCATGATTCATGATTCAAGATTTAATTCATGATTCATGATTCATGATTTAATTCATAAGTCATGATTCATGATTTAATTCATGATTCATGATTGGATTCATGAATAATGATTCCATTTATGATTCATGATTCATGATTCATGATTCATGATTCAATTCATGATTCATGATTCATGATTCATGATTCATGATTCGATTTATGATTCATGATTCATGTATCATGATTCGATTTATGATTCATGATTCATGATTCAATTCATGATTCATGATTCAATTCATGATTCATGATTCAAGATTCATGATTCATGATTGAATTCATGATTCATAATTCAATTCATGATTCGAATCCTGATTCAACTCATGATTCATGATTCGATTTATGATTCATGATTCATGATTCATGATTCATGATTCAATTCATGATTCATGATTCGATTCATGATTCATGATTCAATTCATGATTCATGATTCAATGTATGATTCATGATTCATGATTCAATTCATGATTCATGATTCATGATTCATGATTCGATTCATGATTCATGATTCAACTCATGATTCATGATTCAATTTATGATTCATGATTCATGATTCAATTCATGATTCATGATGAATGATTCATGATTCATGATTCATGATTTAATTCATAATTCATGATTCGATTTATGATTCATGATGAATGATTCATGATTCATGATTCATGATTTAATTCATAATTCATGATTCATGATTCAATTCATAAGTCATGATTCATGATTCATGATTCAATTCATGATTCATGATTCATGTTTCGATTCATGATTCATGATTAATAATTCGATTTATGATTCATGATTCATGATTCATGATTCATGATTCATGATTCATGATTCAATTCGTGATTCATGATTCATGATTCAATTCATGATTCATGATTCATGATTCATGATTCATGATTCGATTTATGATTCATGATTCATGATTCATGATTCAATTCATGATTTATGATTTATGATTCAATTCATGATTCATGATTCATGATTCGATTCATGATTCATGATACAATTCATGATTCATGATTCATGATTCGATTCATGATTCATGATTCGATTCATGATTCAATTCATTATTCATGATTCGATTCATGATTCATGATTCAATTCATGATTCATGATTCATGATTCATGATTCATGATTCATGAATCAATTCATGATTCATGATTCATGATTCGATTCATGATTCATGATTTAATTCATGATTCATGATTCTTGATTCATTTCATGATTCATGATTCATGATTCATGATTCAATTCATGATTCATGATTCGATTCATGATTCATGATTCATGATTCAATTCATGATTCATGATTCATGATTCAATTCATGATTAATGATTCAATTCATGATTCATGATTCATGATTCAATTCATGATTAATGATTCAATTCATGATTCATGATTCAAGATTCATGATTCATGATTCAATTCATTATTCATAATTCAATTCATGATTCGAATCCTGATTCAACTCATGATTCATGATTCGATTTATGATTCATGATTCATGATTCATGATTCAATTCATGATTCATGATTCATGATTCGATTCATGATTCATGATTCAATTCATGATTCATGATTCAATGTATGATTCATGATTCAATTCATGATTCATGATCAGGGCCGGATTAACCCGAGGTATAACTGGGCTATAGCCCAGGGGCCTCGGGCATCCAGGGGGCCCTTCAAACTCCTCAGTAGCATTATTGATGGGTCGGGGGCGGGGGCGCCCCCGGCCCGATCGATGCTGCTGAGTACTGTCAGTGCAGTCCTCCGTCCCGGCGCGCTGTAGTCTGCTTACTGAGGATATCTCGCGAGAGATCATGAACTCTCGCGAGATCTCCTCAGTAATGAGCTTACAGCGCGCCGGGACGGAGGACTGCACTGACAGGTAAGTGCTTGGGGGGGTCCTCGCGGGGAGTGGGGGGCGGCGGACGGCTCACATTGGGGACCTCGCGGGGAATGGAGGGCCCCTTAGCCCAGGGGCCTCCATTCCCTTAATCCGGCCCTGTTCATGATTCATGATTCAATTCATGATTCATGATTCATGATTCATTATTCGATTCATGATTCATGATTCAATTCATGATTCATGATTCAATTTATGATTCATGATTCATGATTCAATTCATGATTCATGATTCATGATTCGATTCATGATTCATGATTCGATTTATGATTCATGATGCATGATTCATGATGCATGATTCATGATTCAATTCATGATTCATGATTCATGATTCAATTCATAAGTCATGATTCATGATTCATGATTCAATTCATGATTCATGATTCATGATTCGATTCATGATTCATGATTAATGATTCGATTTATGATTCATGATTCATGATTCATGATTCGATTCATGATTCATGATTAATGATTCGATTTATGATTCATGATTCATGATTCATGATTCATGATTCAATTCATGATTCATGATTCATGATTCATGATTCATGATTCATGATTCATGATTCATGATTCATGATTCGATTTATGATTCATGATTCATGATTCATGATTCAATTCATGATTTGATTCATGATTCGATTTATAAATCATGATTCGATTCATGATTCTTGATTCATGATTTATGATTCGATTCATGATTCATGATTCAATTCATGATTCATGATTCATGATTCATGATTCAATTCATAATTCATGATTCCTGATTCAATTCATGATTCAATTCATGATTCATGATTCATGATTCAATTCATGATTCATGATTCATGATTCATGATTCGATTCATGATTCATGATTCATGATTCATGATTCATGATTCAATTCATGATTCATGATTCATGATTCTATTCATGATTCATGATTCGATTCATGATTCATGATTTGATTCATGATTCTTGATTCATGATTCGTGATTCGATTCATGATTCATGATTTATGATTCAATTCATGATTCATGATTCATGACTCATGATTCGATTCATGATTCATGATTCATGATTCAATTCATGATTCATGATTCATGATTCAATTCATGATTCATGATTTATGATTCGATTCATGATTCATGATTCGATTCATGATTCTTGATTCATGATTCATGATTCGATTCATGATTCAATTCATGATTCATGATTTATGATTCGATTCATGATTCATGATTCGATTCATGATTCTTGATTCATGATTCATGATTCGATTCATGATTCATGATTCATGATTCAATTCATGATTCATGATTCATGATTCATGATACATGATTCATGATTCAATTCATGATTCATGATTCAATTCATAATTCATGATTCAAGATTCATGATTCATGAATCATGATTCGATTCATGATTCATGATTCATGTTTTGATTCATGATTCATGATTAATAATTCGATTTATGATTCATGATTCATGATTCATGATTCATGATTCAATTCGTGATTCATGATTCATGATTCAATTCATGATTCATGATTCATGATTCATGATTCATGATTCGATTTATGATTCATGATTCATGATTCATGATTCAATTCATGATTTATGATTTATGATTCAATTCATGATTCATGATTCATGATTCGATTCATGATTCATGATACAATTCATGATTCATGATTCATGATTCGATTCATGATTCATGATTCGATTCATGATTCAATTCATTATTCATGATTCGATTCATGATTCATGATTCAATTCATGATTCATGATTCATGATTCATGATTCATGATTCATGAATCAATTCATGATTCATGATTCATGATTCGATTCATGATTCATGATTTAATTCATGATTCATGATTCTTGATTCATTTCATGATTCATGATTCATGATTCATGATTCAATTCATGATTCATGATTCGATTCATGATTCATGATTCATGATTCAATTCATGATTCATGATTCATGATTCATGATTCATGATTCATGATTCAATTCATGATTAATGATTCAATTCATGATTCATGATTCAAGATTCATGATTCATGATTCAATTCATTATTCATAATTCAATTCATGATTCGAATCCTGATTCAACTCATGATTCATGATTCGATTTATGATTCATGATTCATGATTCATGATTCAATTCATGATTCATGATTCATGATTCGATTCATGATTCATGATTCAATTCATGATTCATGATTCAATGTATGATTCATGATTCAATTCATGATTCATGATCAGGGCCGGATTAACCCGAGGTATAACTGGGCTATAGCCCAGGGGCCTCGGGCATCCAGGGGGCCCTTCAAACTCCTCAGCAGCATTATTGATCGGTCGGGGGCGGGGGCGCCCCCGGCCCGATCGATGCTGCTGAGTACTGTCAGTGCAGTCCTCCGTCCCGGCGCGCTGTAGTCTGCTTACTGAGGATATCTCGCGAGAGATCATGAACTCTCGCGAGATCTCCTCAGTAAGGAGCTTACAGCGCGCCGGGACGGAGGACTGCACTGACAGGTAAGTGCTTGGGGGGGTCCTCGCGGGGAGTGGGGGGCGGCGGACGGCTCACATTGGGGACCTCGCGGGGAATGGAGGGCCCCTTAGCCCAGGGGCCTCCATTCCCTTAATCCGGCCCTGTTCATGATTCATGATTCAATTCATGATTCATGATTCATGATTCATTATTCGATTCATGATTCATGATTCAATTCATGATTCATGATTCAATTTATGATTCATGATTCATGATTCAATTCATGATTCATGATTCATGATTCGATTCATGATTCATGATTCGATTTATGATTCATGATGCATGATTCATGATGCATGATTCATGATTCAATTCATGATTCATGATTCATGATTCAATTCATAAGTCATGATTCATGATTCATGATTCAATTCATGATTCATGATTCATGATTCGATTCATGATTCATGATTAATGATTCGATTTATGATTCATGATTCATGATTCATGATTCGATTCATGATTCATGATTAATGATTCGATTTATGATTCATGATTCATGATTCATGATTCATGATTCAATTCATGATTCATGATTCATGATTCATGATTCATGATTCATGATTCATGATTCATGATTCATGATTCATGATTCGATTTATGATTCATGATTCATGATTCATGATTCAATTCATGATTTGATTCATGATTCGATTTATAAATCATGATTCGATTCATGATTCTTGATTCATGATTTATGATTCGATTCATGATTCATGATTCAATTCATGATTCATGATTCATGATTCATGATTCAATTCATAATTCATGATTCCTGATTCAATTCATGATTCATGATTCAATTCATGATTCATGATTCATGATTCAATTCATGATTCATGATTCATGATTCTATTCATGATTCATGATTCGATTCATGATTCATGATTTGATTCATGATTCTTGATTCATGATTCGTGATTCGATTCATGATTCATGATTTATGATTCAATTCATGATTCATGATTCATGACTCATGATTCGATTCATGATTCATGATTCATGATTCAATTCATGATTCATGATTCATGATTCAATTCATGATTCATGATTTATGATTCGATTCATGATTCATGATTCGATTCATGATTCTTGATTCATGATTCATGATTCGATTCATGATTCAATTCATGATTCATGATTTATGATTCGATTCATGATTCATGATTCGATTCATGATTCTTGATTCATGATTCATGATTCGATTCATGATTCATGATTCATGATTCAATTCATGATTCATGATTCATGATTCATGATACATGATTCATGATTCAATTCATGATTCATGATTCAATTCATAATTCATGATTCAAGATTCATGATTCATGAATCATGATTCGATTCATGATTCATGATTCAATTCATGATTCATGATTCAATGTATGATTCATGATTCATGATTCAATTCATAAATCATGATTCATGATTCATGATTCGATTCATGATTCATGATTCAATTCATGATTCATGATTCATGATTCGATTCATGATTCGATTTATGATTCATGATGCATGATTCATGATTCATGATTCATGATTCAATTCATGATTCATGATTCATGATTCAATTCATAAGTCATAATTCATGATTCAATTCATGATTCATGATTCATGATTCGATTCATGATTCAATTCATGATTCGATTAATGATTCATGATTCATGATTCATGATTCATGATTCAATTCATGATTCATGATTCAATTCATGATTTATGATTCATGATTCATGATTCATGATTTGATTTATGATTCATGATTCATGATTCATGATTCAATTCATGATTTGATTTATGATTCGATTCATGATTCATGATTCGATTCATGATTCTTGATTCATGATATATGATTCGATTCTTGATTCATGATTCATGATTCAATTCATGATTCATGATTCATGATTCAATTCTTAATTCATGATTCATGATTCAATTCATGATTCATGATTCAATTCATGATTCATGATTCATGATTCAATTCATGATTCATGATTCATGATTCATGATTCAATTCATGATTCATGATTCATGATTCGATTCATGATTCATGATTCGATTCATGATTCATGATTCGATTCATGATTCTTGATTCATGATTCATGATTCGATTCATGATTCATGATTCATGATTCAATTCATGATTCATGACTCATGATTCGATTCATGATTCATGATTCAATTCATAAGTCATAATTCATGATTCAATTCATGATTCATGATTCATGATTCGATTCATGATTCAATTCATGATTCGATTAATGATTCATGATTCATGATTCATGATTCATGATTCAATTCATGATTCATGATTCAATTCATGATTTATGATTCATGATTCATGATTCATGATTTGATTTATGATTCATGATTCATGATTCATGATTCAATTCATGATTTGATTTATGATTCGATTCATGATTCATGATTCGATTCATGATTCTTGATTCATGATATATGATTCGATTCTTGATTCATGATTCATGATTCAATTCATGATTCATGATTCATGATTCAATTCTTAATTCATGATTCATGATTCAATTCATGATTCATGATTCAATTCATGATTCATGATTCATGATTCAATTCATGATTCATGATTCATGATTCATGATTCAATTCATGATTCATGATTCATGATTCGATTCATGATTCATGATTCGATTCATGATTCATGATTCGATTCATGATTCTTGATTCATGATTCATGATTCGATTCATGATTCATGATTCATGATTCAATTCATGATTCATGACTCATGATTCGATTCATGATTCATGATTCATGATTCAATTCATGATTCATGATTCATGATTTGATTCATGATTCATGATTCGATTCATGATTCTTGATTCATGATTTGATTCATGATTCAATTCATGATTCATGATTTATGATTCGATTCATGATTCATGATTCGATTCATGATTCTTGATTCATGATTCATGATTCGATTCATGATTCATGATTCATGATTCAATTCATGATTCATGATTCATGATTCATGATTCATGATTCATGATTCAATTCATGATTCATGATTCATGATTCATGATTCATGATTCGATTCATGATTCTTGATTCATGATTCATGATTCGATTCATGATTCATGATTCATGATTCAATTCATGATTCATGATTCATGATTCATGATTCATGATGCAAATAATGATTCATGATTCGATTCATGATTCATGATTCATGATTCAATTCATGATTCATGATTCATGATTCAATTCATGATTCATGATTCAATTCATGATTCAAGATTCATGATTCATGATTCAATTCATAATTCATAATTCAAATCATGATTCGAATCCTGATTCAACTCATGATTCATTATTCGATTTATGATTCATGATTCATGATTCATGATTCATGATTCAATTCATGATTCATGATTCGATTCATGATTCATGATTCAATTCATGATTCATGATTCAATGTATGATTCATGATTCATGATTCAATTCATGATTCAATTTATGATTCATGATTCATGATTCATGATTCATGATTCGATTTATGATTCATTATGCATGATTCATGATTCATGATTCATGATTCAATTCATGATTCATGATTCATGATTCAATTCATAAGTCATGATTCATGATTCATGATTCAATTCATGATTCATGATTCATGATTCGATTCATGATTCATGATTAATGATTCGATTTATGATTCATGATTCATGATTCATGATTCATGATTCATGATTCAATTCATGATTCATGATTCATGATTCATGATTCATGATTCATGATTCGATTTATGATTCATGATTCATGATTCAATTCATGATTTATGATTTATGATTCAATTCATGATTCATGATTCATGATTCGATTCATGATTCATGATTCGATTTATGATTCTTGATTCATGATTCATGATTCGATTCATGATTCATGATTTATGATTCAATTCATGATTCATGATTCATGATTCATGATTCATGATTCAATTCATAATTCATGATTCATGATTCATGATTCAATTCATGATTCATGATTCAATTCATGATTCATGATTCATGATTCAATTCATGATTCATGATTCATGATTCATGATTCAATTCATGATTCATGATTCAATTCATGATTCATGATTCAATTCATGATTCATGATTCATGATTCAATTCATGATTCATGATTCATGATTCATGATTCAATTCATGATTCATGATTCATGATTCGATTCATGATTCATGATTCGATTCATGATTCATGATTCGATTCATGATTCTTGATTCATGATTCATGATTCGATTCATGATTCATGATTCATGATTCAATTCATGATTCATGACTCATGATTCGATTCATGATTCATGATTCATGATTCAATTCATGATTCATGATTCATGATTCATGATTCATGATTCAATTCATGATTCATGATTTATGATTTGATTCATGATTCGATTCATGATTCTTGATTCATGATTCATGATTTGATTCATGATTCAATTCATGATTCATGATTTATGATTCGATTCATGATTCATGATTCAATTCATGATTCTTGATTCATGATTCATGATTCGATTCATGATTCATGATTCATGATTCAATTCATGATTCATGATTCATGATTCATGATTCATGATTCATGATTCAATTCATGATTCATGATTCATGATTCATGATTCAATTCATGATTCATGATTCATCATTCAATTCATGATTCATGATTCATGATTCATGATTCATGATTCGATTCATGATTCTTGATTCATGATTCATGATTCGATTCATGATTCATGATTCATGATTCAATTCATGATTCATGATTCATGATTCAATTCATGATTCATGATTCAATTCATGATTCATGATTCAATTCATGATTCATGATTCAAGATTCATGATTCATGATTCAATTCATAATTCATAATTCAAATCATGATTCATGATTCAATTCATGATTCATGATTCAATGTATGATTCATGATTCATGATTCAATTCATGATTCATGATTCATGATTCGATTCATGATTCATGATTCAATTCATGATTCAATTTATGATTCATGATTCATGATTCGATTTATGATTCATTATGCATGATTCATGATTCATGATTCATGATTCAATTCATGATTCATGATTCATGATTCGATTCATGATTCATGATTAATGATTCGATTTATGATTCATGATTCATGATTCATGATTCATGATTCATGATTCAATTCATGATTCATGATTCAATTCATGATTCATGATTCATGATTCATGATTCATGATTCATGATGCATGATTCGATTTATGATTCATGATTCATGATTCATGATTCAATTCATGATTTATGATTTATGATTCAATTCATGATTCATGATTCATGATTCGATTCATGATTCATGATTCGATTTATGATTCTTGATTCATGATTCATGATTCGATTCATGATTCATGATTTATGATTCAATTCATGATTCATGATTCATGATTCATGATTCATGATTCAATACATGATTCATGATTCATGATTCAATTCATAATTCATGATTCATGATTCATGATTCAATTCATGATTCATGATTCGATTCATGATTTTTTACTCATGATTCATGATTCGATTCATGTTTCATGATTCATTATTCAATTCATGATTCATGATTCATGATTCATGATTCAATTCATGATTCATGATTCAATTCATGATTCATGATTCAATTCATGATTCATGATTCATGATTCGATTCATGATTCATGATTCGATTTATGATTCATGATGAATGATTCATGATTCATGATTCATGATTTAATTCATGATTCATGATTCATGATTCAATTCATAAGTCATGATTCATGATTCATGATTCAATTCATGATTCATGATTCATGTTTCGATTCATGATTCATGATTAATGATTCGATTTATGATTCATGATTCATGATTCATGATTCATGATTCATGATTCGATTTATGATTCATGATTCATGATTCATGATTCAATTCATGATTTATGATTTATGATTCAATTCATGATTCATGATTCATGATTCGATTCATGATTCATGATTCAATTCATGATTCATGATTCTTGATTCATTTCATGATTCATGATTCATGATTCAATTCATGATTCATGATTCGATTCATGATTCATGATTCATGATTCAATTCATGATTCATGATTCATGATTCATGTTTCATGATTCATGATTCATGATTCAATTCATGATTAATGATTCAATTCATGATTCATGATTCAAGATTCATGATTCATGATTCAATTCATTATTCATAATTCAATTCATGATTCGAATCCTTATTCAACTCATGATTCATGATTCGATTTATGATTCATGATTCATGATTCATGATTCAATTCATGATTCATGATTCATGATTCGATTCATGATTCATGATTCAATTCATGATTCATGATTCAATTCATGATTCATGATTCAATGTATGATTCATGATTCAATTCATGATTCATGATCAGGGCCGGATTAACCCGAGGTCTAACTGGGCTATATCCCAGGGGCCTCGGGCATCCAGGGGGCCCTTCAAACTCCTCAGCAGCATTATTGATCGGTCGGGGGCGGGGGCGCCCCCGGCCCGATCGATGCTGCTGAGTGCTGTCAGTGCAGTCCTCCGTCCCGGCGCGCTGTAGTCTGCTTACTGAGGATATCTCGCGAGAGATCATGAACTCTCGCGAGATCTCCTCAGTAAGGAGCTTACAGCGCGCCGGGACGGAGGACTGCACTGACAGGTAAGTGCTTGGGGGGTTCCTCGCGGGGAGTGGGGGGCGGCGGACGGCTCACATTGGGGACCTCGCGGGGAATGGAGGGCCCCTTAGCCCAGGGGCCTCCATTCCCTTAATCCGGCCCTGTTCATGATTCATGATTCAATTCATGATTCATGAGTCATGATTCATTATTCGATTCATGATTCATGATTCAATTCATGATTCATGATTCAATTTATGATTCATGATTCATGATTCAATTCATGATTCATGATTCATGATTCGATTCATGATTCATGATTCGATTTATGATTCATGATGCATGATTCATGATGCATGATTCATGATTCAATTCATGATTCATGATTCATGATTCAATTCATAAGTCATGATTCATGATTCATGATTCAATTCATGATTCATGATTCATGATTCGATTCATGATTCATGATTAATGATTCGATTTATGATTCATGATTCATGATTCTTGATTCGATTCATGATTCATGATTAATGATTCGATTTATGATTCATGATTTATGATTCATGATTCATGATTCATGATTCATGATTCATGATTCATGATTCATGATTCGATTTATGATTCATGATTCATGATTCAATTCATGATTTGATTCATGATTCGATTTATAAATCATGATTCGATTCATGATTCTTGATTCATGATTTATGATTCGATTCATGATTCATGATTCAATTCATGATTCATGATTCATGATTCAATTCATAATTCATGATTCCTGATTCAATTCATGATTCATGATTCAATTCATGATTCATGATTCAATTCATGATTCATGATTCATGATTCATGATTCGATTCATGATTCATGATTCATGATTCATGATTCAATTCATGATTCATGATTCATGATTCTATTCATGATTCATGATTCGATTCATGATTCATGATTCGATTCATGATTCTTGATTCATGATTCGTGATTCGATTCATGATTCATGATTTATGATTCAATTCATGATTCATTATTCATGACTCATGATTCGATTCATGATTCATGATTCATGATTCAATTCATGATTCATGATTCTTGATTCAATTCATGATTTATGATTTATGATTCGATTCATGATTCATGATTTGATTCATGATTCTTGATTCATGATTCATGATTCGATTCATGATTCAATTCATGATTCATGATTTATGATTCGATTCATGATTCGATTCATGATTCTTGATTCATGATTCATGATTCGATTCATGATTCATGATTCATGATTCAATTCATGATTCATGATTCATGATTCATGATTCATGATTCAATTCATGATTCATGATTCAATTCATAATTCATGATTCAAGATTCATGATTCATGAATCATGATTCGATTCATGATTCATGATTCAATTCATGATTCATGATTCAATGTATGATTCATGATTCATGATTCAATTCATGATTCATGATTCATGATTCGATTCATGATTCATGATTCAATTCATGATTCATGATTCAATTTATGATTCATGATTAATGATTCGATTAATGATTCATGATTCAATTCATGATTCATGATTCATGATTCATGATTCATGATTCATGATTCGATTTATGATTCATGATTCATGATTCATGATTCAATTCATGATTTGATTTATGATTCGATTCATGAATCATGATTCGATTCATGATTCTTGATTCATGATTTATGATTCGATTCTTGATTCATGATTCATGATTCAATTCATGATTCATGATTCATGATTCAATTCATAATTCATGATTCATGATTCAATTCATGATTCATGATTCAATTCATGATTCATGATCCATGATTCAATTCATGATTCATGATTCATGATTCATGATTCGATTCATGATTCATGATTCATGATTCAATTCATGATTCATGATTCATGATTCATGATTCATGATTCAATTCATGATTCATGATTCAATTCATAATTCATGATTCAAGATTCATGATTCATGAATCATGATTCGATTCATGATTCATGATTCATGATTCAATGTATGATTCATGATTCATGATTCATGATTCATGAATCATGATTCATGATTCATGATTCAATTAATGATTCATGATTCAATGTATGATTCATGATTCATGATTCAATTCATGATTCATGATTCATGATTCAATGTATGATTCATGATTCATGATTCATGATTCATGAATCATGATTCATGATTCATGATTCAATTAATGATTCATGATTCAATTCATGATTCATGATTCATGATTCATGATTCATGATTCATGATTCATGATTCGATTTATGATTCATGATTCATGATTCATGATTCAATTCATGATTTGATTTATGATTCGATTCATGAATCATGATTCGATTCATGATTCTTGATTCATGATTTATGATTCGATTCTTGATTCATGATTCATGATTCAATTCATGATTCATGATTCATGATTCAATTCATAATTCATGATTCATGATTCAATTCATGATTCATGATTCAATTCATGATTCATGATTCATGATTCAATTCATGATTCATGATTCATGATTCGATTCATGATTCATGATTCGATTCATGATTCATGATTCGATTCATGATTCTTGATTCATGATTCATGATTCGATTCATGATTCATGATTCATGATTCAATTCATGATTCATGACTCATGATTCGATTCATGATTCATGATTCATGATTCAATTCATGATTCATGATTCATGATTCATGATTCATGATTCAATTCATGATTCATGATTTATGATTTGATTCATGATTCATGATTCGATTCATGATTCTTGATTCATGATTCATGATTTGATTCATGATTCAATTCATGATTCATGATTTATGATTCGATTCATGATTCATGATTCGATTCATGATTCTTGATTCATGATTCATGATTCGATTCATGATTCATGATTCATGATTCAATTCATGATTCATGATTCATGATTCATGATTCATGATTCAATTCATGATTCATGATTCATGATTCATGATTCAATTCATGATTCATGATTCATCATTCAATTCATGATTCATGATTCATGATTCATGATTCGATTCATGATTCTTGATTCATGATTCATGATTCGATTCATGATTCATGATTCATGATTCAATTCATGATTCATGATTCATGATTCATGATTCAATTCATGATTCTTGATTCATGATTCATGATTCGATTCATGATTCATGATTCATGATTCAATTCATGATTCATGATTCATGATTCATGATTCATGATTCATGATTCATGATTCGATTTATGATTCATGATTCATGATTCATGATTCAATTCATGATTTGATTCATGATTCGATTTATAAATCATGATTCGATTCATGATTCTTGATTCATGATTTATGATTCGATTCATGATTCATGATTCAATTCATGATTCATGATTCATGATTCAATTCATAATTCATGATTCCTGATTCAATTCATGATTCATGATTCATGATTCAATTCATGATTCATGATTCATGATTCATGATTCGATTCATGATTCATGATTCATGATTCATGATTCAATTCATGATTCATGATTCATGATTCTATTCATGATTCATGATTCGATTCATGATTCATGATTCGATTCATGATTCTTGATTCATGATTCGTGATTCGATTCATGATTCATGATTTATGATTCAATTCATGATTCATTATTCATGACTCATGATTCGATTCATGATTCATGATTCATGATTCAATTCATGATTCATGATTCTTGATTCAATTCATGATTTATGATTTATGATTCGATTCATGATTCATGATTTGATTCATGATTCTTGATTCATGATTCATGATTCGATTCATGATTCAATTCATGATTCATGATTTATGATTCGATTCATGATTCATGATTCGTCATGATTCTGATTCATGATTCTTGATTCATGATTCATAATTCGATTCATGATTCATGATTCATGATTCAATTCATGATTCATGATTCATGATTCATGATTCATGATTCAATTCATGATTCATGATTCAATTCATAATTCATGATTCAAGATTCATGATTCATGAATCATGATTCGATTCATGATTCATGATTCAATTCATGATTCATGATTCAATGTATGATTCATGATTCATGATTCAATTCATGATTCATGATTCATGATTCATGATTCGATTCATGATTCATGATTCAATTCATGATTCATGATTCAATTTATGATTCATGATTCATGATTCGATTTATGATTCATGATGCATGATTCATGAATCATGATTCATGATTCAATTCATGATTCATGATTCATGATTCAATTCATAAGTCATGATTCATGATTCATGATTCAATTCATGATTCATGATTCATGATTCGATTCATGATTCATGATTAATGATTCGATTAATGATTCATGATTCATGAATCATGATTCATGAATCATGATTCATGATTCATGATTCAATTCATGATTCATGATTCAATTCATGATTCATGATTCATGATTCATGATTCATGATTCATAATTCGATTTATGATTCATGATTCATGATTCATGATTCAATTCATGATTTTATTTATGATTCGATTCATGATTCATGATTCGATTCATGATTCTTGATTCATGATTTATGATTCGATTCTTGATTCATGATTCATGATTCAATTCATGATTCATGATTCATGATTCAATTCATAATTCATGATTCATGATTCAATTCATGATTCATGATTCAATTCATGATTCATGATTCATGATTCGATTCATGATTCATGATTCATGATTCAATTCATGATTCATGATTCATGATTCGATTCATGATTCATGATTCGATTCATGATTCATGATTCGATTCATGATTCTTGATTCATGATTCATGATTCGATTCATGATTCATGATTCATGATTCAATTCATGATTCATGACTCATGATTCGATTCATGATTCATGATTCATGATTCAATTCATGATTCATGATTCATGATTCATGATTCAATTCATGATTCATGATTTATGATTTGATTCATGATTCATGATTCGATTCATGATTCTTGATTCATGATTCATGATTTGATTCATGATTCAATTCATGATTCATGATTTATGATTCGATTCATGATTCATGATTCGATTCATGATTCTTGATTCATGATTCATGATTCGATTCATGATTCATGATTCATGATTCAATTCATGATTCATGATTCATGATTCATGATTCATGATTCATGATTCATGATTCAAGTCATGATTCATGATTCATGATTCATGATTCAATTCATGATTCATGATTCATCATTCAATTCATGATTCATGATTCATGATTCATGATTCATGATTCGATTCATGATTCTTGATTCATGATTCATGATTCGATTCATGATTCATGATTCATGATTCAATTCATGATTCATGATTCATGATTCATGATTCATGATGCAAATAATGATTCATGATTCGATTCATGATTCATGATTCATTATTCAATTCATGATTCATGATTCATGATTCAATTCATGATTCATGATTCAATTCATGATTCATGATTCAAGATTCATGATTCATGATTCAATTCATAATTAATAATTCAAATCATGATTCGAATCCTGATTCAACTCATGATTCATTATTCGATTTATGATTCATGATTCATGATTCATGATTCATGATTCAATTCATGATTCATGATTCGATTCATGATTCATGATTCAATTCATGATTCATGATTCAATGTATGATTCATGATTCATGATTCAATTCATGATTCATGATTCATGATTCGATTCATGATTCATGATTCAATTTATGATTCATGATTCATGATTCATGATTCATGATTCGATTTATAATTCATTATGCATGATTCATGATTCATGATTCAATTCATGATTCATGATTCATGATTCAATTCATGATTCATGATTCATGATTCGATTCATGATTCATGATTAATGATTCGATTTATGATTCATGATTCATGATTCATGATTCATGATTCATGATTCAATTCATGATTCATGATTCATGATTCAATTCATGATTCATGATTCATGATTCATGATTCATGATTCATAATTCATGATTCGATTTATGATTCATGATTCATGATTCATGATTCAATTCATGATTTATGATTTATGATTCAATTCATGATTCCTGATTCATGATTCGATTCATGATTCATGATTCGATTTATGATTCTTGATTCATGATTCATGATTCGATTCATGATTCATGATTTATGATTCAATTCATGATTCATGATTCATGATTCATGATTCATGACTCATGATTCAATACATGATTCATGATTTATGATTCAATTCATAATTCATGATTCATGATTCATGATTCAATTCATGATTCATGATTCGATTCATGATTTTTTACTCATGATTCATGATTCGATTTATGTTTCATGATTCATTATTCAATTCATGATTCATGATTCATGATTCATGATTCGATTCATGATTCATGATTCGATTTATGATTCATGATGAATGATTCATGATTCATGATTCATGATTTAATTCATGATTCATGATTCATGATTCAATTCATAAGTCATGATTCATGATTCATGATTCAATTCATGATTCATGATTCATGTTTCGATTCATGATTCATGATTAATGATTCGATTTATGATTCATGATTCATGATTCATGATTCATGATTCATGATTCAATTCGTGATTCATGATTCATGATTCAATTCATGATTCATGATTCATGATTCGATTTATGATTCATGATTCATGATTCATGATTCAATTCATGATTTATGATTTATGATTCAATTCATGATTCATGATTCATGATTCGATTCATGATTCATGATACAATTCATGATTCATGATTCATGATTCAATTCATTATTCATGATTCGATTCATGATTCATGATTCAATTCATGATTCATGATTCATGATTCATGATTCAAGATTCATGATTCATGATTCATGATTCAATTCATGATTCATGATTCGATTCATGATTCATGATTCAATTCATGATTCATGATTCTTGATTCATTTCATGATTTATGATTCATGATTCATGATTCAATTCATGATTCATGATTCGATTCATGATTCATGATTCATGATTCAATTCATGATTCATGATTCATGATTCATGATTCATGATTCATGATTCATGATTCAATTCATGATTAATGATTCAATTCATGATTCATGATTCAAGATTCATGATTCATGATTCAATTCATTATTCATAATTCAATTCATGATTCGAATCCTGATTCAACTCATGATTCATGATTCGATTTATGATTCATGATTCATGATTCATGATTCAATTCATGATTCATGATTCATGATTCGATTCATGATTCATGATTCAATTCATGATTCATGATTCAATTCATGATTCATGATTCAATGTATGATTCATGATTAAATTCATGATTCATGATCAGGGCCGGATTAACCCGAGGTCTAACTGGGCTATAGCCCAGGGGCGCCCCCGGCCCGATTGATGCTGCTGAGTACTGTCAGTGCAGTCCTCCGTCCCGGCGCGCTGTAGTCTGCTTACTGAGGATATCTCGCGAGAGATCATGAACTCTCGCGAGATCTCCTCAGTAAGGAGCTTACAGCGCGCCGGGACGGAGGACTGCACTGACAGGTAAGTGCTTGGGGGGGTCCTCGCGGGGAGTGGGGGGTGGCGGACGGCTCACATTGGGGACCACGCGGGGAATGGAGGGCCCCTTAGCCCAGGGGCCTCCATTCCCTTAATCCGGCCCTGTTCATGATTCATGATTCAATTCATGATTCATGATTCATGATTCATTATTCGATTCATGATCCATGATTCAATTCATGATTCATGATTCAATTTATGATTCATGATTCATGATTCAATTCATGATTCATGATTCATGATTCGATTCATGATTCATGATTCGATTTATGATTCATGATGCATGATTCATGATGCATGATTCATGATTCAATTCATGATTCATGATTCATGATTCAATTCATAAGTCATGATTCATGATTCATGATTCAATTCATGATTCATGATTAATGATTCGATTTATGATTCATGATTCATGATTCATGATTCATGATTCAATTCATGATTCATGATTCATGATTCATGATTCATGATTCATGATTCATGATTCGATTTATGATTCATGATTCATGATTCATGATTCAATTCATGATTTGATTTATGATTCGATTTATAAATCATGATTCGATTCATGATTCTTGATTCATGATTTATGATTCGATTCATGATTCATGATTCAATTCATGGTTCATGATTCATGATTCATGATTCAATTCATAATTCATGATTCCTGATTCAATTCATGATTCATGATTCAATTCATGATTCATGATTCAATTCATGATTCATGATTCATGATTCATGATTCGATTCATGATTCATGATTCATGATTCATGATTCAATTCATGATTCATGATTCATGATTCTATTCATGATTCATGATTCGATTCATGATTCATGATTCGATTCATGATTCTTGATTCATGATTCGGGATTCGATTCATGATTCATGATTTATGATTCAATTCATGATTCATGATTCATGACTCATGATTCGATTCATGATTCATGATTCATGATTCAATTCATGATTCATGATTCATGATTCAATTCATGATTCATGATTTATGATTCGATTCATGATTCATGATTCGATTCATGATTCTTGATTCATGATTCATGATTCGATTCATGATTCAATTCATGATTCATGATTTATGATTCGATTCATGATTCATGATTCGATTCATGATTCTTGATTCATGATTCATGATTCGATTCATGATTCATGATTCATGATTCATGATTCATGATTCATGATTCATGATTCATGATTCAATTCATGATTCATGATTCAATTCATAATTCATGATTCAAGATTCATGATTCATGAATCATGATTCGATTCATGATTCATGATTCAATTCATGATTCATGATTCAATGTATGATTCATGATTCATGA